>NC_060967.1:6076660-6368217 GCF_910589235.1 Vespa crabro
ATGATGGGGTCGATTGTACTGACATTGAAAGTGAAATAGAACAGCATCAAAGTGAGCTTACTGAAGATACAGAAACGTGGGAAGATGATGTTCTCTTACAAAAATTCCTTTTGTGGGTAAATTATCCTCCAAAAGTTATCAAACGGAGGTAGTCCGTACGATTTTTTTGAACTTTTATTTGACAATACCTTTTTCTCTTTGATTGTCAATGAAACAAACAAGTACGGCGAAATTGTTTTAAAGGAAAAATGGAAGGACTTAACTATTTCTGAATTCAAGGTGTTTATAAGTTTATTATTACATATGGCAACTATCAAATGTCCAAGAATTGATAATTATTGGAATAAAAGCGAACAATTTGGTTTCCAGTGTTTTTCCCGACGCATGACTGAACAAAGATTTCAAAATGTCTTACGAGCGCTTCATTTCTCGTCGGATAATGAAAGTGATCATCGCCTACGGAAAATAATTCCAATTATAGATTATTTTAATAATAAAATGAGAGAAATATCTCTAGTTCCTTAAAGAGGAAGGTTAATATTTAAACAATACATGGCCGATAAAAAACACAAACATGGTGTAAAGTTATACGTTGTGTGCGAAAGTTCTGGTACTGCGTTACGAATAAAAGTATATACGAGAAGTGGTGACGATATAAGTGGAAAAGGACATGTAGATAAAGTTGTCTTTCATTTGATGAAAGATTTTCTAAATCAGGGACATTCTGTTTTCATGGACAATTATTACAGTTCTTTTGGTATAGTTTCAAAATTGCTACAATACAAAAGTTACTGTACAGGAACATTTAGAAAGACAAGGAAAGGAGACTTTAAGACTTGGAAGTAATAAAAAAAAAAATTGACAAAAAATGAAATTATTTCTCGATTCAAAAACAATGTAATGATAGGTAAATTTAAAGACAAAAGAGACATGTTATTCATTTCTAGTGAATACAAAGCAACGTTAAAAGAATACGAAAATAAATATAAACGAAATATTTTGGAACCAATTGCGTTCCATTATTACAGCAATTATATGAACGGGATAGATCGCAAAGATCAGATGCTGTTTTATTATTCTTGCTCAAGGAAAACATTTAAATGTTACATCAAATTATGGATTCATTTAGTTGAAACTTTGGTTTTTAATTCCTTCAATTTATACAAAACATACTCACCGACAATAAGAACATTGAGTTTTAACGAGTATCGTCTAGAGATTTTAAAAAACTTAATTGGAAACCCCCGAGACAGAAGGTCGACAACACCAGAAACAAATGATCACCTACCTGGAATTTTACTAAGAAATAAAAATAGGAATGTAAACAGAAAGATTTGCCGAGAGTACTACAAAGAAGGAAAATATAAACGTAGTAATTACCTTTGTCCTGCTTGTATCGGTAATCCTAGATTATGTTTGGGAGAATGTTTCAAGCGCTACCATCAAACAACTAATGTATAATTACTTTACTATTTCCTAAAAATGTATTTACAAATTATATTTTCTTTTTTATTATTGAGTTACATTACAGTATTATCTTTAGACATTTTTCTAAAAATTTATTTCTCATTTATGTTACTTTTTTCATTATTCAACTTATTTTTTTTTAACTTTTTACTACTTTTAAAAAATTTTCTTTGCATAATATTCTGTTCTTTATTATTGAAAGCAAAATAACGATTTTATATTATCCAACTATTTTGGAAATAAATGTTTATACATTTTTTAATGATGTATTTTCATTTTACCTTACGTTGCACATATGGTGTTCAATCCGTTCCTCGCAATAAAAATTTTCCGAGGAGCGAGCTGCACACCCGGTGTGCAATGATCGTATTTATGTGAATTCGCTTACGAATTGTGTAATTTCCATAGTAAACATGTTTTTTTTTGTATTAAAAATGAAGAAAATAAAGAAAAAAAAAAATTTCGCTCCTGGGGACCGAGTTCGAAAAAAATCGTCGTCTCGAATGGGATAAGTCATAGTTAGCAAGCAGTCTCTTCTTACCGGATCCCACCATCAACCACCCTCCAAATAAAACTCTCCTGAGGATGAATAGGCAAAAATAGGCAAAAAAAAAAGGAATGTGACAGGACTTAATATATAATATATAAAGCTAGGGGAAGAAGTGTGCATGAACAGCGGAAGCACAAAAATTCATATGATAGCAAAGTTCTATCTATCATATCTGCAAATCAAGAAGGCGCCATGGAGTGATGAAGAATCTAGCCTCCTCGCGAGGCATGCAGCAAGATTGTTCCAAAGAGGTGCTAAATCCTTGAATGTGGTTCTCATTCCGTATTTTCCTAACCGCGCGCAAGCAGCCATTAAGGGTCAAAGATGCTACCAGCATCATAAAGACCTAGTACAACGTTACTTGGCAAAGCTACGGGAGAGGACACATACGAAACCAGACGTAAGCTTTGTTGCAACAGTTGATCCAATAATTGACCTTAAAAAGACTATTTCTAAGAAGATTGACAAATCAAACCCGCTTACTGGCCCCGAATTTTGGGCTGGTAGGCTGGGGACGATTTATAAGAACATGTCTATGAAGTCACAGAACGAGAAAGCGGCTGAACTGAATCCTTATCTTTTGGAGATATTTCCTCCGAAAACATGCCGGCGGCCGACTCGAGAAGTTCAGAACGGACTGACAAAGAGGCAAGCTCGTAGGGCAGAATACGCGATAACACAGAATGCATGGAGGAAAAATCCATGCAAATATCTTTGTGATATCTTAAAAATCTTCCAACACTAGTAATACTAGCCCAACACATCCCGAAAGGAAGAGATGGTCCCCTATTGACAGACCTTCATGTCAAAATCAAGCAACTTGTCTCCGTGAGTACAGTCTGTTTCAGAAAATGAAAACAAAGCGCTACTTATATCAATCGAGCCGGCCGAAATTTATCAGGTTTTGCCGGACACTAATACTGCGCCAGGCCCTGATGGCCTAACGAATGGACAGCTGAGAAAGATCCCCATTAGAATTTTTGTAAAAATATTTAACCTATTGCTCGATATACATTGATGATCTGGCACAGCAAGAACGAAGACGCTCGAAATGACCGACTATCGCTCAAGTTACTGATTGCTGAACGGAGCCGAGCCTCATAGTAATCAACGAGGCAAGCAACTCGCCAACATATAGTTCGCCACGAGGAACTTCGAACATCGACGTTACGCTCGCCATGGAAAACATAGCGCTGTTCGTAAGGAACTAAATAATTGAGGAGGGTCACAACTCCAGCGACCTCAATGTCATTTTGTTCTTTTTCGAGAAAAGCAGAAACAACAGCTACACGCTGCGAAAACTCCAATTCTCCGTCGTCAACGCCGACTGGAAAAGTATTGACGAGGAACTCGTGAGAAGAGTGCGAGTGAAACACATCACACGGAAATGCACGGACCGCGAAAGGGTGGAGGCGAGGATGCACGAGGTCACGGAAAACGTGAGGCCTGTTACGCCTCCATCCGGAGGAAACACCATAGACCGACTTCTGTCCCCTGGTGGAGCAAGGAACTCTTTAGGTTGAAGAAAAAGATATACAGCGCGCGAAAGCGTTTTCAAAGAGAACGAGACCCAGCGAAAATGCAGCGGAAAGAAGCGAAAGCGGTGCTACGACCTCCTCATTCACCACACGTGGAAGGAAAGCAGGAAGAGAACAGTTACCATCGGGGGAAATGAAAAGCGGTGGGGACTGGTTTATAAAATGTGTATCGGGAAAATCACCCCCGAGAAAACGCTTTGCCTGCGACAGCGCGACAATCTACCCCTGTCGTGGAACAGAGCCACGCTTGACCTTCTAAAAGCGCTCGTACCCGACGACGGCGAAGTGGACACCTACGAGTGCCAGCGAAACGTTCGTGAAGCTATGGAACAGGAACCCGTGACTGAGGACTGCGAGGCCTTCAAGGATATCGAGGTCGCACAAACAATCAACAGCCTAAGCAACTGAAAAGCATCGACCCTGAATGGAACCGAGGTGGAAGTTCTGAAAAGAGCTTGCATATACCTCTTCCGGGAAGTTACGGTCATAATGAACGGCTGTCTTCGGTGGAGCGTCTCCCCGGAACCATGGAAAATGGAATCAGTCAGAGCGCTCCTTAAAAACCCAGGAAAAGGACGAATCCGAAGCGAAATCATTTCGGCCGATATGCCCTGAGTACTCGGGAAAGGTACTCAAGATCTAGAAGCTAATGTCAAGTCGTCTACGAAAAACATTCACGAGGGAATAAATCACATCTAATCGGCAGTACGGATTCCGGAAAGGGAAGTCAACGGATGACACGATACTGAAATTCCGCTCGATCGTCCACGAGAGAGAGTAGAAGTACGTACTCGTGATACTCTACATCTTAGTAGCGTTCGATAATCTAAGGTGGCCCAGCGTGATGAATGCGCTGAAGCTGCGAAAATGCTCGCGCAACGCTTTCCGTCTCATCCTCGATTACTTCGCGAATCGTTACGTGAAGTAGCTTTAGGCGCTCAACTATAGACGCTTCTCCTGAGCGAACAGCGCTTATGGGAGCCGTGCATTTGTTTTGCATTTTTTGCTATTAAAAAATCAAGACATTCAAATAATCCTAGTATCTGAAAATATAAAAGAATATTGGTCCGTGGATCCATATTTGGCTACACCAATCTTTTCAAAATTAATGAGTAGAAACAAGTTTGAATAGGTTACAAAATATTTACATTGTAACAACAACATTGAAATGAATGAAAATAATAATAGACTCTATAAAATAGAACCTGTTTACAATTATCTGATAGAAAAATTTTAAACCATTCTTACTCCTCATCAAAACTTGTCGCTAAATGTAGCCATAATTCCTTGGCGTAAAAAATTACGATTTAAGACGTACAATCCACAATTGATTACTAAATATGGAATATTTGTACGAGTATTATCGGAGAGTCAAACTGGATATATACGTAATATAGAAATTTGTTATGGACAAGGAGGAAAACCACAGG
Organism: Vespa crabro; assembly: GCF_910589235.1. NCBI lineage: Eukaryota > Metazoa > Arthropoda > Insecta > Hymenoptera > Vespidae > Vespa > Vespa crabro. The sequence continues at coordinate 6,081,646 of NC_060967.1, forward strand.
ATTCTTCTAACGATTCTTACACCATTATTAATAATAATGATAAACACCATATTTCGGATATTGGCACCATCTTTATATGGATAACTGTTATAATACTTTGAATAATTCTGAATACTTATTACAAAATAAAATACGAATTTATGGCACAATAAGCACCAATAGATAGCCAAGATGTTTTCAAATAAAATCGTTAAATCTAAAAAAAGGGGAGAGTATTTTCAAACGTAAACGTCATATTTTGTTGCAAATATGGAAAGATAAAAGAGAAATACGAATGATTCCAACAATTCATAAATTTGAAATAACTGAATGTACTGGAAAATATAAAACCATGCAGAAATTCATTGCAGAATATAATTCAAACATGAACGGAGTCGAGCTTACTGATCGGTATCTATCATATTACTCAATATTGAGAAAAACAATTAAATGGCCAAAAAAGGTAATATTCTAATCTCATCAACTACGGCCTGTTCAACGCATTCAAGATTTATAATTCGTGTAAGAATAAAAATGAAATATATAGATTTTCTACTTCCTGTGATGAAATTATGATCGATGGAAGAAAAATCAACGGATACAGTTATAAATATAGAACAAAGTATTTTAAATACAACAAATCATCTACGCATCGACCTACCATTAGACTCGCTGGTAATATGAAACAGCATATACTTGAACCAATAACGAGTAAAGACAAGAAGTTTTCCAACCAAAAAATGTAAAATTTGTTCGTCCAATGGAAAAAAGAGTGAAACAAGATACTGCTGCACATCGTGTAGAACACCATTGCACAATGGAGTATGCTTAACTAGATATCACACTCTAAAACATTATTCAAGCATGTGAAGTAAATAATAGTTAAAATGTAAAAAATCTTATACAATAAATAGAAGTATAAAATATATAGTTATAATTAAGAATAATTTATCTAAATATAATACCAAATGCAAATCAAAACTGTGCATATACCCATCCTATTGTTTGCCAAGCATGCACCTGGAGTGTTAAAAAATGTTCGGGCCTTGGGAGCGCGTTGAGTGCGCAGAGCAACGTACACAATGTGTTAATGCCATTAAAGAGAAGAGGCGTAATTCTTGACAGATTTTGACGAACTAAGTCTCATTTTAAAGACGAAGGTTTAATTTACTGCAGATGGATTTTTAAAATAGATTTATTTTCTTTGAAAAAAATTCTGTCAAAAAATGATATTTTTTCGAGAACAGTTTATGTATGAATACCAAGCTTTTTTTAAATCGGTCGAAATCATACCGTAGATTAAGCTATTGTCCTTGATGGCGTAAATGCTCTTTTCGATATTTTTCGCGAAGAAAAAGTTTAGTATACTGTGGCGCCCTTCGAAATTTGCGACAAAAGAGATAAATCTCGTACCTCCACTATTGGTTTACATATACACGTTTGAATGATATATGTTTTATGTCCGTGAAGTAACAATTGTTTGCTAAGTTGGGTATGTAAATAGCTGATGCTCAGATTTTTTGAACATTTCCAAACCTAAAGAAATGCGTTTCACGAAGCTATAACGGAAAAGCTCTGACGGATGAGTTTTGGCCAAATGATTTTATGGCAAAAATAAGAAAATACGGGTCAAATTTTATGTCAATGGATCAGAATTTCTAAAATATTTAAATTTTTGAAAAATATATAGTTTCTTTTAGATTTTATAGACTAAGGAAATAGAGATTCTATAAACAATGTGCAACATATTGGGAAGCATATAGATTCGTAATTCAGGAACTTTTAGTTCGAGACGTAAATGATTGCAGTGGTTTTTTCATTGTATATATGTAAACGAAAATAATGAATTTGCTCTTTTTTCCATATTTGATAAATTACTGAGCTGTTACTATCTAATATCTTATATTTATTTCCTCCACTGATAAACGTGACGTGAATTTCACGGTGATCTATGGTAGATTTTTGTTGCTCCCACGAGCTGAGCGAGAGTTTGGAAAAGTGCTCACACAAATTGAGTTCCTTAGTCAGTTGTAATTTTTATTGGTGTACCGTAATGACAGATCCAATGTTCGTATAGTACAGTAATGATGGTATCCGTTGTCATGTCCTTCAGAGGTATAGCTACGGGTGAAACGATATGGTGAAACGATCAATGATGGTTAACAATTTCGCAACGGGTACCGTCTACATACGGCAGTCATTTTTTGGCCCACGTAGACTGACGTCGCTTATACAACCAAGTCATTTATTAGTTAATAGCGGCTAACGCCGTCTAAATACGGCAGTCTGTTTGTTGGTTTACAAAGGCTATCGCCAACAATATACAGCACAGACTTTATTGTCAGAGAAATAAAGAATTTTTCTCAGTAAGAGTATTCTATACGAATAAAGGCAACACAAAATTATTTTGCTAAAAATTCGAAAAATTCTGAAGATACAAAAAGAGTGCATTTATTTTCTGTAAGCTTATGGTGTATCAGATTTAAATAACTTATAATAAGCTACAAAAAATAGAGTGAGCCGAATCACTAATAACATCGGTAAAACCTCCAATTTCACTTTTTTGTTGTTAATGTTAATAAATATTTTACCCTTTTTAAAACGGATTATAACAGTAGGAAACAACGGAAACAGGTGAACGAGACTGATTCGGATAGTTATGATGAAAATGAATCTTATATAAATACACCATTTCGTAAAATAAGATTATCTGATGAAACTGAAGATGTTAATTAACAAAGCATCAATCCGAATGATATCAGATGGACCTCTCAAAATTGTGAGCTCACCATTCATGATTTTACAAGACAACAATCGGGAATTCAAACGCACATATTTGATTCTTGGAAAATTTTTTCAATTTTTCTAATTATTCGTATATGAGTAATTGATAGATTTCATTGTTGAAAAAAACAACTAATCATTGGAGACGAAGAAATAATAGTAATCCTGAACCAGGGACAAAAACAGATGAACCGTACTGTTTTATCGCTGTTGCTTACTAATGTCTAGAGAGAAGAAATTATCAATTGATGAATATTGGAGCAAAAATAAATTATTGCGAAGCAACATCTTTGCAGAATAATGAGTAGAGATCGCTATAAGTGTTACTGAGAAAGTGTTACTGCGCTTTCGCGGAAGACAACAAAGTATGGTACAGGTGCGCCGTCGCGAAAGGGTTAAACAGTGTCGGTAGTGTTTGACCTTCAGTAGAAAGATGATGTCCAAGTAGATATGGTTAAAATGGTTATCAAGTACGTCTATGTGTATTGGCTTGATCTTATTGTGACGGTGAATTTTTCCTCGTTGGCAAGCAAGATATTCTCTAGACCATTTGAGTGCGTCCTTAAGAATCAAGCCAAATATATTTTTCGCATAAATTTAAATATGTGGTCCAGCCGCTATGATGTGAAAGATCATGAATGACTTTGAAAACTGTCTTGCGTAATGGTTCTGGTAAGAATGGTCTGATGAAACCTGAGAAAATGTCACAATAGATGTTCATTCCTGGTTCTAGTGTGAGTTTTCGTAGTTTCAATGAAGTTGTGTCTCTGATCATATCAGCTAGATCATTGTCGTTCAGTTGTGCTTGTTGGATTTCAAGAGATGTGAGAATGGATGGCATGTTTATAGTATTAATGCAGGATAGTGTATCTGCGACTGTGTTATCATCACCCTTCACATAGACTAAAGTCAGTGAAAAATTATGAGATGTATTCGAGCTATAGTAGTTGACGTTCCGATGTTTGGTCCAGTTTTTGTTTGAAGACAAAAGTAAATGGTTTGGTTTCTGTTTTGATGACAAATTGACGGAAATCAAAAAAGTGAAGCAAAAATTTGACTGATGCAAAAACAGCAAGAAATCCACGATCGTATGTGTTGTATTTCTGTTCTGTCTGGCTCAGTTATCTAGAGAAAAACCCTATAGGTTTTTAGATATCATCTTCCAGCTGTTCTAGTTTAGCTCCCATTGCAGTTGCGAATGCGTCGGTTGTGAGAGTCATTGGTCCGTTAGAAAACGAAAAAACGAGCAATGTGATTGTTGCAAGTAGTTTTGCATATTTCAAATGCCTCATTGCCTTCAGGAATCCATGTGATCTTGGTTATATCATTTTTTATTGACAGTTTAAGGTAACAATTGAGAGGCAACATGATCTGTATTGCCTAAAGTATACAGCAATGATAATTGATCATGCCAAGAAATCTGCGAAGTTCAGCGATAGTTTTAGGTTTCTGATATCTACTAATAGCATCAATTCGTTCGCACGTTGGAATGTAACCATGTTCATTAATGGTGTAACCCAGGAAGTTTGTTTCCTTTTGGTTGAACAGGCAGTTTTTGAGATTGATAAGAAGATTGTTGTCTTTTAAGCGTTCAATCTGTGTGTTTCAGATATTAGTCTCCATTGTCCGAGAATACCAAAATGCCATCCACGTAGACGAAGACGAAGTCCAGGTCTCTGAAAAGTGCGTCCATAAATCGTTGGAACGACTGGGTGGGGTTTTTCAGACAAAAAGGCATACCTAAGTACGCAACCCAAGGTGTTATGATGGCAGTTTTTCAATGTTGTCCATGTGCACAAATAGTTGAAGATATGCTTTTTCGCAGTCGATTTTGCAGTAATGCTTTCTATCATGTATCCACAGAAAGAATGAGCGGAGAACTATATGCCAAGATTAGGAGCACCATTAAGTTTACGATAATCACCGTACGTTCTCCGGCTGTTGTCTTTCTTTCGTATCATATGAATAGAATTGATGTACATTCTACTGGAGAATCTAATGATTTCGGAGTTCACAAGTTCTCTGATTTGAGTTTTTGCCGCCGCTGCCTTTCCACCCGCTAGTTTACGTGCTCGTGCGGTGACTAGTGGACCATGCGTAATAATTTTGTGCGTAAATGGACGTGCTTTTAAATTTAGACATGGCTTGCTAATCGACCAAGTGATCTCAACGAATTGTTTTAAAAGTTTAGCATACTCAGTAGGCAAATCTGAACTTACAGATGAAATGCCGTAATGCTGTGGTTTCATTGCATTTCTTTTTGACGAGAGATGAGAAACAGGATCTATCAATTGTTGGTACTTTAAATCAATCAACAAAATGTAGTGAATTAGGAAATCAGTTCCGATGATTGCTATTTCCACGTCTGCGATGATAAAAGACTAGCAGAAATCTCTGCGGAGATTTAAATCTAGGTTGATGATTTTAGTGCCGTATATATGTGATGAATTTGCAGCATAAAGTGTGAGTTGATATTTCTATTTTCACGAAACTTTTTTGCAGATATTATGGAATTGACAGAACCAGAGTCAATCAAGAATTTCTCTTTGATAATATAGTCGAAGCTCTTTTGGTCTGGAATTACTGTCTTTCACTGCTCTTACTGAAGACAGCGACGTTAGTTTCCCTGATTTGTTGTTGTCAGTTTGTCATTGAAGCGAATTTACAAGGTACAAGGCAGCGTTTTGCTTCGCTGCCAAACCTTTGGTGACAATAGGAGATTCTATTGCGAGTAGGTGTCGATGCGTCGGAGATTGTCAAACTTGCAGTTGTTGCTTTTGTTGTTGCAGTAGAATGAGTTGTGATTTAAATTCATTGATCTCCATCACAAAAGATTTTTGAATTTCTATGAGCTTAGAGTCAATGTCTTAAAGTGTCGGTGATGCAAGATTGCGTGTAAAGGTTGCCACATATAACCCGGTTATTCTGTTGATCGTAAGGCATAATCTCGTAAAAACGATCCGCAAATTCGGCTATAGCATCAAGTGGAAGTTTACTTGTGGTAATCAGATAAGGTTTGATATATGCTGGTATTCGTTCAAGCCAAAATTGGTGCAATATGGTATCATCAGCGAAACCATCAGCCAATTTGCGCATTTGTCGCAGGAGCTGAGAAGGTGTTCTATTTGGAAGCGTTGACTCACATAAAAGTTTCTTTGTTTTTGTCTGAAATCAGAGAGTCGTGAGATTACCGCGTTTCTGAGAGTTTTATCTTTACCTGTAGCGGGTTCCTGTTGTATCAAGTCTGAAATCAGAGCCTTAAGGACCGTCAGGTATTTTACTTTATCATCAACGATTCCAAAAGTAGAGAATTCAGCCTCAGCCATGATGAACCAGAGATCCGGTCGAATTTTGGTGAACGTCGCCAATTTAAGTTTACTCATCGAATAATATTTGTCACGTAATATATTGTTATAGCCTGATTGATTATAATTGTACAGGTTCTACATACCAGAAGTATTTCCTGCTATTGTTGCTGTTATTGATGCTGTTGCGATGGGTAAAGCTATCACAGTGTTTCGTAGCGTCCTTTCTCCGTTGTTATTTTAATTTTTATGTTCAGGATGAGTTCCTTTGTCGTCAGTATCTTCTGAGTTTAACTTGCCGTTGTTGTTGATTCATGGAGATTGGATACAGATTCGCGCTGAATTCTGTTGTATCACGTCTGAAATCAGCTGGATCGTGTCTTGATCAAGGGCCTTAAGGACTGTCAGGTATTTTAGTCTGTATGTATACTGTTGGCTCTTAACATGGTGTTCGATGTTTGTGATTCTTTTTCAAGTGTTCTGAACATGAGGCTCGAATTTTATGATGAGACAGGATGGCTGAGGCCGATACGTTTTTCCTTTTGTAGGTACTCTTGATGCATAAAGATCACGTCGGGGTCATCAATTGTGGTCAAATTATCGTTGACATCCCACTATGTAGAAAGAACTTCGCACATTCAGTAACAACAGTAATAACAATAGTGATCAAGTAACAAAAATAAGTACATAAATTTAATTCAAATGACTCTGGAATGAAAACACGAATTAATCGATTTGCTACTCCATTAGACTACTACGAGCTATTCTTTTCCGAAGAATTGATATTATTAATTGTTGAAGAATCAAATCAATCGAAAAGAAAAATCGGACACAAATAAAAATTCTGTGTTCATTTAGAAAACCTTATGAACAAGCAGCAACTCTGAGTGAGATTTATTGTTTCTTTGCAATTAGGTTATTAATGTCGCGAGTTAAAAAAATAGCATTACTCCGAATGTTGGATAAAAGATAAATTTTTGCGTAATGACATTTTCGGATACATAATAAATAGATATAGATAAATATTTTCCATGTGAATGCCTTATTTCAGTGAGATTAGTAATAGGCTAGTAAAAATAAGAGAATTCTATAATAATCCTTGCCTTTCATTTTAAAATAATTTTAATCCATTTTGTAACATATGCATCGATTAAAGTTTATTATTATACAAAGACAGGTTATCGTTCAAACAGAATATTCCATCCAAACGGAATAGATTTGGCATCAAATCTTTTATAATCTGCGACTGTAAAACTGGATACGTTTCAAATTTTATTGTATATGCAAGCAGGTATTCGGAGATAACAAAAATAACTGAAAAGTTTCTCGAAAAATCAGGCGAAATTGTAATTTCAATTATAGAACCAAATATAGGAAAAAAGCAAACACATGTTTAATAATTGGTATATTAGTCTGACTTTGTTCGCTTATCTCCAGAATAATACAACAAACGTTCTGTAAAACAACATCGAAGAAAGGATATGCCTATCATGAATGAAAAATTAAAGGCACGTGAAATATGTTTTCGATCTTTGCCTAATATGTTATCGCTCAAATGGCAAGACAAACTCGAAGTATACATGCTGACCACTTTTCACTTCGCAGATTTTATAAACACAAAAAGATTAAATTACCGAATGAAGCAAGTTATCCGAAAAACAGTCTTGCATAATGGACTATACTGCAAATATGGGCACGGTAGATATTAGAATAGAAATAAAATAATAACTAACGTTGAATCCATCAAGAAAAGTACTAAATGGTACAAAAAATATTTTTTCCTTGATGTGACTGTTTGGAATGCATTTTGTTTGTACAAGATGAAAAAGTGACAATGCATGCATTTCACCTTCAATTACTAAAAGATATAGTCAAAAAACATAAGACGTTAAACAATAATTATAGCAATCATGATAAATCTACTGCCTATCAGTCATAATGATTAACAGATAAATATTACCCGTCATTCTGTAAAATTATAAATAGCAAAAAAACGTTGCGAAACTCTGAAACGTGCTCCAAAAATGATATAAGGAGAAGATCGCGGTACGAATGTGATGATTGTGATATGTGATTCTGCATCGTTCCTTGTTTTAGCATATATAATTATACTATTAATTAATAAACTATACGTCTTCTTATTAGTTTTTTGCGTATTTTTCAAACATTTTACATAAAAAAGTATAAATAAATTATAATTTATTCCTTTATAACTCTACTTCGATTTAATGTCATAGTAAGAAGCGTCATGCACAGTTTACGTGCAGTTAGTGTGGAAACATGCTGTACAGAGATACAATCCCGCGGTAAGTCCAGTCGTAACTAAAAATTTAACACTATTCCTACCAGGACCGTTTTTAAATTTTCAATTGGAATTTCCTACATTCAACGTAAGTGAATCGCCTTTAAACTTTACGACTTTTCCTCATATATATGTATGATACATTTTTCGATATTCACTTGTTTTTTTATTGTTTATTTTCTGAGAAAAATTTGTAGTCTGTCTTACCTACCACGACCGGTCATTTGACCGGTAGTACGATTTATACATTTTTGTAATAGTTTCTCTCTAAGACTCAATGCCAAAACTATAAAGTCGTTACAAACGAAAGGTAATGTAGTTGTGGCACGAACTCAGCTCTGACCACTAAATTATATTAATTGCATACTGGAACACATCAATCGTTTATAAAAAGTCATGAATCTTGTGTAACCAAAAGACAAATTAAATGCTATTAAAAAAATCGTATGATTAGAACTGAACTGTAACATTCTGCTAAGGACTCCTCTTCAAATTGGAGAAACAGTTAACAACATAAAGATGTTATACAAAAGACCGCGTGAATAACAACCATACAAAATGATTCATCCAAAAGAAACCTGGAATATCCTGACAATATTTTCATTCAAATAAAGATGACAAGACAAAGCTAGGCGGTAGAAAAATAAGTCAAGAATAAACAAAAGAAAATTAAACAAATTAATCAAAGAAGTAAACAAAAACATACAAAATATCCAGAATAACAATATAACAATAACAAAAGATACTCTTTAAAGATTCCTGAAATCACTTTCACCAGTAACACAAGCCATAAGACACAAAATTCTTTTTGGAAACAAGTCAAAAGATGTAAAAGATCAATAATACCAATACCGGGCATATGAAAACTCGACGGCTCATGGAAAAAAATACAGAAGAGTAAATAGAAACATTTACTGATCACGTAGAAATAATACTTCACAAGGCACAAATTTATCCCGATAGTCAATAATATTTATAGAAATACATCCTGCGAAGGCGCGAAAAAATATACCCTGAAGGCTAGGTAAAAAATTAAACAATATAAATTATATTAAATCTATGATCGTATAAATAGAGACGTTGTCTCAATGAACACATTGTCCACATGCTACTTTCCATATATAAACGATTTACCTAATATCTATTACTGATAAATTGTAAAGAATATGGAACATAAAAAAAATGTTCTATACGTTGTTTCGAATTACAAAGGGACTGCCTGACGAATCGCCAAAGAAGTGTAAACAAATGTAAGAAATATGCGTAATATTCTGCAAAGAAACAAGCTCATTAAATACAAACAATTAAAGTAATAATCTCCCTTAATTGGGAAGCATAAAGCCGCCATTGGAGTTCGTACATAACCACGTTCACTGAATAAAAAAGTGGAGAAATTTAAATTTTTCAATTGACAAAATAAGATCTTAAGCTTAGCTAATAAAAACAGGCATGCATAATATAAGAAAACAATGAATAAACATAATTGAAAATTCTAAAACAGAATTACTAATGGTCATGCTCGCAAACTTATTGGAAAAATTATGATCAATAACTTATGCCGATTCGAAACTTTCATTGTCAGCATAATGTAGGATTAGGAAAATGTTCAATTTATATGTAAGTGTCGAAAGAATGGTAGAAATAATATTGTAACAATTATATTATATATATTATGTAATATATTATTATATATATATTGTAGCTTGTAACATTTCAATATTTTGTATCGTATATTGTAAATTTAAATATTATAAAATGCGTAAGGTAAATTAAAGCAGAGCAGAGTAATTCAGTTTTACCGAGCATCGAACGTCAAGCAAATGAACGAGAGTAAGTTTGTATATCACGAGAGATAATAGAGAAAAAGCATTTGTAGTTTTCTATATACTTTGGCCTAAACCCAACTACAATAAGGAATACTAAAGCGACTTGAATATGTTCACTTACTACTTAAGAAGTTTTATGGTGGTTCCAAAATACTCATTTGCGATGTAGATCGAAATTGACTTGAGAAGCAATGATTATCTGAAAAAAGATTACAAACAAAATTTATATTTGTTATATAAAGTAGGTATTTCTTCTTTAAATGGGGATGATCTAAATAGACAGGTTACGAGCAGATATCGTATCCTTTCATATATACACTTACAATAAATTAATCTAGTACTAACCAGCAACTTGAGCAAAAACACAATTACTCATTTTAATATCTTAAAGCAGATATATCGACTTTCCAAGTTTTTTAATAATTTAAGCATATATAAGGACATTATATTTTGATTACAGAAATAATTTTCTCTCTTTTTCACGTAAAACTACAAACATTTTACAATAAAATAAAAAATACGTGAAAATTTCTTCATTTTTGAAAGAAATATGTTAATTTTAACATATAAAAGATACGATTAAAATCCTATAATTTTCTAAATATTTTTGGACGGTATACGGAAAATTTATAAGGTATTATAAGGAATAAACGATTAACTCGACATCTCCGACTGAAGAGTATTAATCCATATCTTTACAATTTTTGTCTTTTGATATATCAATATATTCGTAAAATGAATAGATTTATTATCAGTGTTATTTTGCAGTCCAGTGAAAAGTTAATTATCTCCAATACAGATAACTAAAATAACAGTATAACACAAATATTCCATTCCATAAAAATGACACGTTATATAAATTCCGTTACGCGAGACTCAGATCTTAGAATAGAACAGACAAAGTTAATTAACGAAACTTTTTTTACATTGCTTCACATTTTTTTTATATTATATAAAAAACCACTGACGTGACTAATAGGAATAATTTTTATCTTATCTATGTAATCCATATAAGTTAACATACAAAAGAAATTTTAATTTCATGCACATAACGCATAATTGTTTTCAACAAAATAAAATAAAAAAAATAAGTGAAAAGACAAAAATCTAACAATTTCAATACCGTGTTATATCGTTATAAAAGAGTTACCTGTAAAGTTTATGTGACTATAAAAAGGAAGTTAAATATAACTTTATACGAACAAACATTAACTCTAAGATTGTTTTGCGCGCAATCTATTAAATGCACATGTTCCTCAAAATTAATTGAAATCGCAAAACGTAAACAAATTTAAATAAATGTAAAAACTCAGTCAGCTTCACAATTCTTCTTTTACTTTAATGAAACAAAAATCGACTCATCCATGGCTACACAGACAACTGCACAATAAGATCTGATATAAAGCGAAAGCAATATTACTAGTATCATTAGTATAATAAAGAAAGCTCCTTGGAAGTAAACGTATACTAAGTAAACGAAAAGAGGTTACTTGAATTTTTATTAATAAAAACTAAATGAAAAAAAACTAAAACAGCACGAAATAAAAAGGAAATGATAATTGCGGTTTATTTAATAATGATAACTATCCTAAAATAAAATGAAATAAAATTTTCGATGAATAATCATCAAGAAAATAATATTACTTATGTACCTCTATTTGTATTGTACCTTGATCATATTACAGAATAGTGAAAGAGAAGTCACCTTCCCTAATTGTCTATCATGCGAAAACAAAACAACTTTCCTAAAAAATACCAAGCAAAATAGAACAATAGAAAGTTCGTCCTTAATGTATGTTCTTTTATTAGAACTTAGTTGAAAATTTTAAAACCACATATTTAACTTAACTTCGGCTACATACGAAGAGCAGTGAAAAATAAACCTACGTTTCCACTGTACCGTGTATAGAGCTTCGTTGAATCGTAGAATAATAAAATGAAAATGTTTTACTAATATAAATCAAATATATATACATATAATATCTCGGATTAATTATGTGAGGTGATAAACGAAAATATGTTTCTCCGTGAACAAAATAATAAATCTTTATTTGTTAATTAATGCTTAATTGCTAATCAGTCTTACCTGTGAACAAAGAAACGATAATTTACGTTTATTATTCACGTTTTATAAATTTTATTTACTATATATTATCTATTATAAATATCCGTATAATCTCTCGTGCTAACTTTCTCTTCTACGTTCTATTTCTTACTGCCAGTTTCTCTTCCAAATCTTATCGGCTCGATTTGTAGGTAACAAAAGAATTTGTAAATAACAAAGGACAACGGAAGGGCGGGTCATGAGACGCGCGGCAAATCTACCTGAAGGAAGTATACTTTCTTTACACACACACACACACGCGCGCGCGCGCGCGCGCACACACACACGCACACACATATATATATATGTAAGAAATTTTTTGAAGCCCTACCTGGATGATACGAACTGGCTAATTCGAATCAGTCAATCTTTGTTAATACGAACTTTAATGACAAAAATACTATAACTAGAATGTAACAACTTGGAAACTATAATTCTTTTCTCATAATCTAGCCTACTCAAGATATTATCCATTAAAAGATAAATCACGCTCTCCTTGACTACCAAACGGTTTATCTCACATATTCATACATACACAAGACTAATTTGTTCCAGAATCTTCCATCGCTTCGTTCAACTGTCGATCGGTAAATCTCACACACACACATGACTAACTAGTTCTAGAATCTTCCCATTCCATATATATATACACGAATGTGTAAAATTAGGGTTTAGAGGGAATGATTGTAACAATTGATCTCACAAAATAATTTGAAGAGTATACATATATATATATATATATCTATGTATATATATATGTAGAATGCTACTACGGTCCGTTCGACAACACAAAATCTTACAGAATGTCCTCTTTTTGTCTTTCAAGTCTTTTTTCAATCGTAACTAAGGCTTCAGGTGACTGAATGCCTGAGTGTCTATACCACGCGCTTGGCAATAACAATCCTGATATATGTATACCCGTATATATACGATTTAGACGAAAGTTGAATATAATACATAATACATAATACAATCAATTATGATTAAGTGAACTAAAAATGAATACACTAATCACTATTAAAACCCTAACAGAGAATACACATTACGAAAATAAGAGCTGAAAATTCTAAAACAAGTACAACGCAATAAGCTCCACGATGGACATGTCTAGATTACAATTTTATTTTCACGAATATATCTCAAATGCACCATTTTTTCCACTTGCAAATGCTACACCATAGAAATTACATATTTAGGTATTGATTAGTATATTGGAAGAATCAAAAAGCAAGACCTGGCTAACACCAAGATTTACAGAATTTGTCAAAAGACATATTTACAAGGAAAACTGATTTAAACTGATTTATGTCTGAGGAAATGAGAGTTGGATGCATGATTGATTTAAGGGTGTAATAGTTACAAAGTGTTCACAACAATGTGGCAGGAAAGTGAGAATGTTCTGAAAATGTTAAAAAGCATCGATTTACTTCCTGTTCTAAGACAATCCTATGCATTATACTATAGACAGCATACATACTATAGACTGGTATAATGGAGAACAAAATTTTCTAACAAAAACACGTAAATATTCTTTAATGGTAACTCATATCTCTTTATCAATAATAGTTATCTTAAAAAAAAAATTCCCTTTTTAAGCATTACGCTGCATATTTATACTCTTAACTTCATTTATTTTGTTTAAATTCTTTGATCTTATCAACTAATTATCAACGTCGTTATTATATTATAGTAATATCGTTGTTCATATCTGAATTTACACATGAATTAATTACATTTTTCTTGAAATGTATAATTATAAAATGATTATCAAATATTTACTTAGTAAAAACCTACTAAATGCCATTCTCTATCTGTCTGTTTTAGTCTATATAATGGTTTATTTAGTTAACAAATTTTTTCTTCTTGAAAGATTTCTTCAAACTTTTTTGCTTCGATTATGTATATATTTTTAGATAAATAGCCTTGAACATATGCTTGGTGCACATATATTGTCTTTTCGAAACAACATGCCAGATTCTAATGTTTTTATATCTACTAACTTTTGTAAAATGTTTAACTTAATAGACTTTCTTTCTTTGTTGATCTCCATGTGCAATCAATCTTCGAATTTTTTCAGTGATCTGTCCCATTTTCTCAAATTTATTAAACTTTTTTATTGATTAAACTATTGGTTTAATCATCAAGGTATATGTGTTGTTTTTTAGAAAGTTGTCATATTTTGCTCTCATTGCTTCTAATCAGAATTTTTTTAACTATCCATTGCTTTTTGCAGACTGGTTGGTATATTGTATCGCCTTATACTTTCTCTATTATTTTGTAAAGCTCTCTTGGTGGGTATAATTTTCCAGTTCTTTCAATTTTTAGTCATCCAGAATATCTTTTAATGGAAGTGATCTCTAATAATCGCATGTCTATGATGTTCGATGATATTTTTCTGTCTGGATTTCTTCATTTTCTTGTTGCATCAATTTATTCAAAGGTACTTTAAAAGTTGTATTTTTATCTTATGAATGTTTTCTCGTCTATCGAGATTTGTATATCTTTTTGTTTGCCTTACTCATCGAGCTATATCGTCAACAAACAAATTTGTTATGTGCTAACGATTATGAGTCCAGATTGTGTCTGACCCTTATAATTTTTTCTTTGATAACACTGAACCTACAGATTTGGAAAAAATGGGACAAAAAAGTCCTTGGTAAAAAGGTTTTAAAGGATTATCTCATGTATCGACCAATTTCCATTTTCTTTTGGCCGAATATCCTTTGCGCACTTTATATCTACCTGAAGAGAGTATACTTTCTTTACATATATATATATATATATATATATATATATGTGTGTGTAAATTGAGAGAGAGAGAGAGAGAGAGAGAGAGAGATATTAATCATTTCAAAGTTTTCTATATTAATCCGTGTAGTTTCATTAAGATACATTATCCTTTTACACGTTACTTCGACTTATGTGTATTTACAGATATTGCTATATTATTATTTGTTACATAATATATGTTGAAATTATCAGCTATGATATATTCATTATTATTGCCTAATATCTCAAAATCTATATTATCTATATTTTTTATATCCCTTGATTCGCCTCTAATTAGTTCTTTCATAGGATTTTCTTTATTATTATCTATCATATTTTCGTGGTATTCCTTTTTCTTTTACCTAATTAATTTAACCAATATATTTCTACCATTTTATTTTGAAGTACAGCCAATTCTTTGCCATATCCTCGTATATTGCCTTCTCATAAGCCTTATTCTTTGTATTTGCCACTACTCTCATATCATCCAAAAACCATTGTTTACCTTCCCATACTTTCAGGATTCTAAACTTTTTCTTAAATGCTACGGTGTTCAATGCGTCCACTATGTCATCCACAAATTTTTTAGCTCTTTTATTTATTTCGATATCTTAGCCTTGTGCTGTTGTTTTCCACTAAACTAATAAATACATCTAAACTAAATTTACTATAGTCTCTAGCAATGAATTTTCTATATCTACTTCCAACTTTATATAAAGCAGATTTTAGCCACGCATGATCTATTTTAGGTTTATGAACTATTTGTACTTGCACTTTATCATTAACAAAAAGTAAATCTATAAAAGTGAAACTATCCTCCGTAATTCTTGTCGTTTACTAAAACCTTCTAATACAATACATTCTCATTTTATTGTTAGTTCCTCTGCACTCGGTAAATAATACACTACCATTATCGTACCTTTATACAATTTTTTTTTCACTCCTATTGTAACTGACCATAATTGAGTACTATTTTTTTCGTCACTAATATTTTATATTTAATATCGTATCTTAATATAATTAATATAATTCCCGGAGACGGAACTTTGCACTCAAAGAAATTACAACATTCATTGGATCCTACCTATTTGAAATTAAATATTCGACAATACAGAAAAAGATGTACTACTTGCCTACCTATAATCTGTATTTAAAAAATTGCAAGAATATCATTCCTATACACACACTCCACAACTCATATCACCAGAGTGCAAAAACAAATAGGAAGTATGCCCCGAGGCACTTGCGATACCCTAACTCAAACACGTATGATTCTTAATTAATAAGGAGTACGTACCAATTGCTATAATCGATTGTCAAGGCTAATGATTATTACGTAAATGACTAAAGCAAAAAGTACCAGTACATAGTACAATAGTATATATACGAGTATTTTCATGCAATATGTTGTCTACTATACAAAACGATATAAATAATAATATATTAGTATAGTAGTAGCACAAATAATAAATTAAACCGATGAAACAAGAAGATCCTATCCTGAGCTAATAAAAATAAGAATGCACAATTGTTATAGACAATTAAAAATATGCCACTTGCGAATAAATCCAAAAGAGGAATTGCTTATGGTAGTGCTTGTCATTAACTTATTTAAAAAATTACAACCAGTAACTTGTGCTGATTCGGACATGAATGAGCACTGAAGGTATTTTAAATTTGTTCACTCACTACTTAAGAAGTTCTGCGATAGTTCCAAAACACCGCATGATTGCATCGATTATCTGAAAAAAGAAAGAAAAATAAAATTATTAGTATAATAACTTTGTTCTTCTTAATAAGGAAAGATTTTTTAATGAAAGATTTTTATAATGAAAGATTTTTTTTTTAATTTTTATAATGAAAGATTTTTTGAATTATGAAGGAAATGTTTAAAAAAGAAATTTACTTACTGTAGTCTTTGCTGATCGTTTGCACGATGAGCATCCAGCCTCAGAACGATGACAAATGATTCTTCTTTTATTGAACCTGAAAAAAGGAAATAAAATTATTTGTATCATTATTATATAATAAAAGATCAATAAAATTATTAAAGAAAAGTCAAAAAAGAAATTTACTTACAAGTCTTTGTTGATCTTTTGCACGATGACCTTCCTATCCCAGGATCATGACGAATATGTACCAACACTGACTCTACTCGCGAATTTATATTTCATCTAATTTTATTTAACCAGATTATTTTAAAAACAAATCAAACGGGTTACAAATAAACATATATATATATATATATATATATATATATATATATATGTGTGTGAAGAAAGTATACTTTCTTCAGGTAGATTTGCCGTGCTTCCCATGTCACGCCCTTCTATTGTCTTTTGTTATCTACAAATTCTTTTGTTATCTACAAATCGAGTCGTTAAGATTTGGAAGAGAAACGGGCAGTAAGAAATAGAACTTAGATGAGAGAATTAGCACGATAATGTACAAAGAGAGTTTATAAAAGATAATACATTAAATAAAATTTGAGTAGTATGAATAATAAACGTGAATTGTCGTTTCTTTGTTTACAGAGAAACATATTTTCGTTTATCACCTTCACAATAGATCCGAGATATATATATATATATATATATATAAGTATATACGAATATTAAATTTAATACAACATCGATCGAACACAATTATTAACACAAAATCATTAATCAGATAATGTAAAAGCGAGAAAAGTATGAATATTATGAAAATAAAGCTAGAAAATAGAAGACAAAAAAATTCGCAAAAAATCGCGCATTCCGTTATCGACTGATATATCGGAAGAGGATGTACGTTAGAAAAAAATCTACTAATTATCTATAATTATGAAAAACTACAAAACAACGTGTAAACTCGTTATAACGCCCAAGATGACAAAGGAACCACTAATAGGGAACTGAAATAACTCCTGTAATTCGATTACATCACATTACTGCGGATACAGCGCGAGTCAATGCAAATATTATTATTATATTTATTTAGTTAAAAACAATAAAAACATAAAAAAAATATGTGAAAGTATCAAATATAATTAATTCGAATTTTAAATATAAACAAAAATTTTCTTTCCTAATTAAATTTTAATATAAATATAGAAATATAAAATAGACCCACACATGAGTAGATCCGTGTGCAGAACATCCGTAAGCTTTCTATATTACGCGCGAAATAATGAATAATTAATAAATCCAATAATTGGAATGATTTATCTATTCACGTATTTCTCTATTTATGCACATCTCTAATACGTTTCTACATGTATTTGGGGAAGAATAATACTTTGTCGAATTTTTATTTATAAATATTGAATAATAGGTCATTTACAATTATAGTAATGTGTATCATAATTTGGTAATAATTAGATAGGAATTGTTCGACTTTCGAAAAGGAGAAAACATATATACAAACAACCACACACTCATATACAAATACTTAAACGTGAAAGGCTCAAAACTAATACATTCATCGTAACAACTGCGAGAATAGAAAATATTTATATGGAAAATAATTATACGCGGACGAATAAATATTTTCTAATAATATATATATATATATATATATATATATATATATATAATAGAATATATAATATATAATATATAATATATATATAATATATAATATATATATATGTAAAGAAAGTCTCATTTTCTAATAATACATATTTTGTTTTCACATTTAGGAGCTTTATTTCTACAGGTATCAAAATGAATCGATTAATTTTTCATTTAGTTTGGACTGACAAGATATCCGTTTAGACAGTTTTTAAATTCCTGTATCATATTTTTAATGTTTCGATATTTTAATATAATAAATCGAAAAATTACAAACTTTGTGAGGTCTATTGCTCAGATGATATAATACGCATGTGCAAAGATCCAATTAGTTTCTTTGCTGACGATGAATTAATCAGTTTGTATAACTTTGCGATACAGGCTGCAACCAAGTCTCGTCGTCTGGTTAATTGTAGGTAATTAGAATATTTTCTAAAATTATATACTTACTTTATATATTAATCAATTGTTAAATAGACGACTTTCGCGCGTTAATGTTGACATGACATAGCATCGTTTCCTTTAACAAATATCTGCGAAAATAAAATCGGCGTCTCAGCGTTCCTTGGTGTTTCTATTTTGAATTATTTTGTCTTATATTTGCAGTGTCAGTACTTGTTTCACTTTTAACATTTTTATTATTTTCATAAAAAATTAATGGCAATCGGTCATACACCAAATCGTGGCGTTTCGAAAGTAATGCCATTTTTTCATCGGACTAATGCTTCATTTTTATCTCGTTTTGAAACGTAACTAGCTTAGGGAATAAGGATGACGATATCTATATAATAGGTTTTGTAAAATTTCGGCGAAAGCTTTTGTTATTTACTGTAACTTTATTTCTGTCAATTCTTTTTCTGTCAAATGTGTAGTGTCATGCGGAAGATACAATCCGTTTTCATTGGAGAGGTTTTTCCTAATAATTTCTTAGCACATCTTTTTTAATAACACGAAGTATGTTGCGTGACAACTAAATCGAATCATTGTATTTATAAGATAAATGCACTTGGCAAAGTCTAAATGTGAAGTAAAAAAATATCTAAGATAATTGATAGAACGAAGAAAACACGTACAATTTTTCGATTTTTCTTCCTGATCATATGTATCATTCAAATATATGTGTTCTTATACGATCCTCGTGATTGGCTAATTTTAAGCGCTGATGAAGAACGTTGAGTAGTTAGTAATTGGTGTCCTAGGAGTACATTGGTTGGACAGTTGCGTACTTAGACATTGAGCTCGTTGATTGGACGGTTGGTGCGAGTAAATAGGATGATGTTGTTTGATCGATCTTGTGAAATAATAATTATGTCTGGAGTATTTAGTTGGAACGAATTTATTTCATTCATATAAGAAGATTTAGCTGTATTTAAAAATAAATATTTGAGAAATGAGGTTTTCGATATTGCGAGGTAAGATATAACTTCAGCTTTCATGTGACCGAGGGAAAATATTTTTCTGTTTTTTTCCGTTCCTAGTTCCTTTTTTAGGGATGCTTGCAGTTTCTTTCTAGTATTTTACCGGCCTTGTTAATGATTCAAAATGAAAAAATGGAGAGGTTTAAATTGTTTCGCCAAATACATAAACGGTAATGATCTTAAATGGGTTGGACAAATATTCATTTTCATTTATAAGAGAAAATCTTGTTGAATTGTGCGAGCGAAATTATAATATTCATTAGTACATTATCTTTTCATCATACTAGCCTTTTCTTAAGCAATCGAATGAACGCTTTTAATGATTTTTTGATCTTTTAAAATTATACAATATGTGAGATTTAATAGAAGTTTAATAAAAGATTAATAATTTAAAAAAAAAAGATATAAAGAAAAAAACTTGTCCAATTCAAAAGCACTGTTTTCTATATACGCCTATACTCTCCAAAACCATATATCAATGTTTTCGATAAATGCAAACCTGGTGAAATAGTGGCGCTGTTGTCAATAAAGGTCTAAGGTTAAGTTAGCTTAACATTATATTCAATGCTTATTTAAAAAATAAATTGATAGATGCGTTTGATCCCATAATTTTTTCAAGTGATATGTTTTCGTTGTGCATAACAAAAATGTTGAGTTAATACCAATTTACAGAAAATCATTTGCATAACCACACTGTCTACATATATATCATAAAATGATACTTTACTCATAATGTGTTTGTTGCGAATTATTCGATATCAACAACATCCTATTTTTCTATTAACTGCAAGGTAATCGTTCTTTTTTAAATTATTATAAATAACTTTAGTAAAAAAATTGTATTTGACGTTACAATATATTTTGTTTTCTACCAGTCATTTTCTTTGTGTATTATTGCTAATATTGATCATCATTAAAGTTAAAAATATAAAAAACGTAGGTCGTTTTTTTTCAGGGAATCGTTACTAATTAATCCATCCAAAGGGAAGAGTAATGTCGTCGTTGAATTTAAAAGAGATTTCAACGCCACGTTTAGGTTATCTATTAAATAAGAATACAAGAAGCAAAAGATTCTATCAAACATTTACGAAGTTGGTTGAAGGACATTATTAACAGGTCCAGTTAATATATTGAAAGTAAATATGAAAGAAGCAATTAAACGAATTAAGAAGGCAACAAAAAATAGTGATAGGCCGTAACCACAATGGAAAGATTTTTTGGAATATTTATATTCACAGTTATTAATTTCTTTGTCAGTAAGTATGAAAACATTGATAAAAAGTATTTATAGCTGTAGATTGATTTACCCTTCAAGCTACTTGAGACGTAAAATTTGCTCGTATTAAAGTAAATCAATATTACTTTAATCAAATTTTCTTCCTTTAACTGTTTATACAAATGATGTGGCAAAAAATACTCTTATTGGATCATAGGAACAAATATAGATATAAAATTTATTTATCGACCGACAGATATTTACCTAAATTTATTATGTAACATGAACTTAGATAATTGCTTGAGGGTACTGTTTTACAGGACCCATGCCATCGTTTCTATCACATGTGCATAGATCCATCACTACATATTGTGTCACTACATTCGTTATATTATTTATTTGTAGATTATTCTGATAATAGCAATGTTAAATATATGGATCCCAAAAAGACACCATAATACATAAATGTATTGACAAAAATAGTATAAAGTAAAGGAAATGTTTCTACAAGGAATATTTTGGAAATGCTTCTGTGAATATCATTCGTGTTGGGTCGCATATATATTGCACAAGTATGTACATACTATATATTTCTAATAGAGATAGAGGATAGTTTCTTCTTTATGCTCTTAAATCATAACCAAATTTAAATGTTGCAGCCATTTTTTACTTGCTTTATTGCTTATATTCACGCAATTTCTTATATTATAAAAAGAGTGGCAATGAAATCAAAATGTATTCAAATCTATCTTTGCGCAAGGTGGTACACTCTTCGAGAAACAGAAGTACTTTTTAAAGTAGATGAATATGCATTTGACGTATTAGCACTTGGTATAGGTTTTTTCTATCACGTACAAATTTATTTTGAAATGATATTTTGCTTTATACATTGTACTTTGTTGGTCATTTTATGTCCATTGGGCAATTGGCATCTAACAATCTTATGGCATTTTTGATACCAACTCAAATAGTTCAAAGATTCTCTCTATAGTATTTAATTATTCTTACTCACAAAATTTTATATAAATTGTTTATAATCGTATGTGAATTTTATCTTATAGTACTTAAATATGCTACCATTGTCAATGATGGTGGGAGGAAAGACAATAATACATTAGGAAGACTCTTGAAAGAACTGAAGAAAGCATTATCTACAGTCAAGGACGTGAATTATATAGAAAACGAATTAAAAGAGAAAATCCAAAACGATAAAGGATCGGTAATTGTATAAGCTTGTCACAAATAAGAAATAGATGACAAAAAATGAAATAGATTATGTAAACTATCTGGAAATATAACATTTTAGAGGAATAATCGAATCTTAACAGCAAAATCATGGAGAAAGAACAATGAGTTAAAGGATCTTTCACAAGAGATTTTTCATCAGAGGTAGCTTCTCATTTTGTATTGCAGAAAAAATAGAAAATTTTCAATATTTAAAAATTAATATGCAAAATTTACCTGAGCCTAATGTAATTCTTTGATGCATAAGTATACTTTGAAAATGAGGTAGAAGAATATTGTAAATTTTACAGTCATTTTGACAAGAAGTTGAAAAGGAGCCGCCTGAAGAAAACAAAATGTGGAAATGGAATAAAGGATTCAGACCAAATAATCTGGATTTAGAGCATCGAAGAAAAGAGCCTTCAACAATACGGAACAAGCTACAAGGATGTTACACAAACGCGAGCCTCTTGTGAAAGTCAAATTTAGCAGCAACAAATGATACGACAGCTTGCAGACTGCAACAGAGTATTCTAAGATTTACACATCAATGAAGAAGTAAGAAGTAACGTTTTATATGAATAGTCGATCTTGGAATTGCAACAAATAGAAACACTAAATAAAATAAGTACTAAATCACACATTTCAGATAATCGAAAGGATGAAAATATTAAATATATGTACTCTAATATTCGATCTCCTCTCTGAGGAAATAATGATGGAAAGCAGAACGGTACCATGAAAAAGGATATTAATCCGCAAAAGCATAGTAATAACACAAACACATTCTAGTAAAATCACCTGTCAGCTGATTGATTGTTAAACGTACTGGTTATTGTAATAACAATCGAAAAAAGAAATTTTAATTCATTTTTAAATTGCAATTAACATGTAGGTAATATACTTTAATACGAATTTTAAATAAGCCAAACTTTTCATAAAGCTCATATATTATACAATTTCCAAACATTAGCAAATTTCTTATAGTTTTATAGTCTACAATCATAAAATTTTTAGGATTTTATTCTTTAGGGACAATTATATCAATTACGCTGGATGAAGGACTTATATTTATTTATATCAGCGATATTCAAAATTTTATAAAGCGCTCTTTTGATCGTTCAAAAAAGAAATTGTGAAAGAAAGATGAAGTACGAATGAATATTAAAAATTCGCTCACACACTTCGACAGAATTTTTCTTTTATAAGTGGAATTGAATATATTACATATATTCACTAAACCGTTAATTTATGCAGTAAATTCAATATTACTGTAATATCTGATATCGAAAACAATGTAATGTTCATATCCGGCGCACTCCCTGCAATTTTATCGGATTAAAGCAAAAATATTAAATCCGAAATATTCGAATAGTTCTCAACAATTTTTCTTCCCTCAATATTATATAACATTGGCACCGTAAATCGAACGGATGTTTAAATTGTTTAAACTATTGTATAAGCGAACGTCACAAATAGAATTAATACCTTACGTTTCCCAATTTTTGTTATATAACGTGTATATCAATAAAACGTCTATCGTTTATACGTCATCATATATGATGAAACTTTAGACCTTTTATTTGATAAAGCTGATAAAAGTAGCTTATATTAATTGAAAATTCATTTGTTCGTAGCATTAACTTTCTGCAAGAATAAAATTAACTATAAAAGTAGAAGTAACAGCTATTCCCGGCAGTGTCACTATTACAATTTCAGAATTTATCCCTTACCTTATTATGTTAATAATTATCCATTAATCTAGTGAGCCAAAGAATTTACAATATCATAGTAAGAGAAGTATGAATTACCGACAAGTATTCAATATAGGAATCTGTAATATCGACGTATGAGAAACGCAAGTGTGAACTAAATGCTGACGTCATATATATCAACGGAGCAATCAGAAAAATCCAGATGACACAGTGGACGCGAACAGGACTGAAATGATGACCCTGGTGACTACAAGTTCAGTGTAGTAGGGACAGACTTTCGAACTTATTCGTCGTTAGCATGAATGAAAGATCGAAAAAATTGAAAAATTCACCCATCGCTTAGAAAAATTCTGCGATGGTACTCTAACACGTCTATTTCACAGCTACTACGGCAGTCATGCGAATAATGAACTCCATGATATTTTTTTTTATAAAGAAACAAGTAAGGAAAAAGGAAAATACACGCAGAGCTCACTTTGATTTCAATTATATTGATCCTTGCATATTAAAATAATGTGCCAGAATAACGAACTCTTAGAGTACAACAGAATAATGGCTCATTTGCTTTTAGATGAAAACAAACACAAAAGCAATATATCATTTTCATGCAAACAATATAGCATAATATCATCATTATTATAAAAAATTATGAAAATTATTTAAGAAATATTTAAAAGAGCAAATTATCTATCACGTAAAACAATCTACTGACAGAAAAATGACTATTATAAGTAATTTACTCATATGAGCTATTGTATTTATATTATTAAATACATTACAATTCTTGAAAATCATTCCTGAAAGTAGCACTTTAAAAAGAATAGTATTCGAAAGTATTAATCATAGATAATATATTATATTTTTCATTTAATCAAATTAATAAAAACTAAATAATAATTTTGTAATATGCCAAAGTATGCTGTCATGGAGACATCATTATATTTTCATTCCATAAAATTGATTATTACACGAAAATGATCAGTAAATCTCATGTCAAATCAAAAAATGAACGAGTGGTATTGTACATAAAGTTTATTCTCGCATAATCGGTCGATTATTACTCTGTAAAATTAACAGACTTGAATGAACAATAACTTTTACAATAATTTACTTCTTACCTTTCACTGCTTTATATATCTCATGTGTCTTTCTCACACTCTCTATTTGTATCTATTTAATCGATCTAATGATGATCGATTAAATCGCATTAAAGCATGATTATATTAATCTTACGAACATCGATAATTGCTACAATAATATAAAATTTATAGTAAGTAAAGCTTTTAAAAAATTTCCCGATTCTCCATAAGAAAAATGAATATAAATAAAAATAGAATGAAATGGAAAGAATTGTGAACGATGCTAGCGAAAGCTGCTAAAAAGTTTTAAGTTCGATCACTTAATCATAATATAATTTCATTTTCTTATAAGACCTATACATCAACGGCACTATCTAGTTATAAGATCGAAACTGATTTCCTTGTGTCGATTACTCCTTCGAATGCGCATCGACACTATTCTAAGCCTCAAACGATTCGATGTATCACCAAAAAACGACGATTACCTTTCCATTAAAACGATCTTGTGAAAATAATCTACGAGCCACAGTCTTCTACGTCACAAGCACTAGATATGTTCAACGCTGAAGAACAAGAAAACAGTATAAAATAATAAACATAATTTCCGATATTAAAAGATTAATACATAAGCGGATAAAGTTCAATCACTTTTTTCCCGAGAAAACTATCAGTCGTGTCGATTGGTCACGATCGACTAATAAATAAAAAAATCTTCAAAATGCAATATATACATATATATATATATATATATATATTACATATATATATATATATATATATATATATATATATATATATATTACATATATATATTACATATTTACTTTTACATATTTATTTTAAATATATATATATATATACATATATATATATATATATATATATACATATATATATATATATGTAAAGAAAGTATACTTTCTTCAGGTAGATTTGCCACGCTTTCCATGGTCCGCCCTTCCGTTGTCCTTTGTTATTTACAAATTCTTTTGTTACCTACAAATCGAGCCGATAAGATTTGGAAGAAAAACGGGCACTAGGAAATAGAACGTAGAAAAGAGAAGTAGCACGAGAGTTTATAAGAATATTTATACTAGATAATATATATTAAATAAAATTTAAATAGTGTGAATAATAAACGTAAATTGTCGTTTTTTTGTTCACAGGTAAGACTAATTAGCAAATAAGTATTAATTAACAAATAAAGATTTATTACTTTGTTCACGGAGAAACATATTTTCGTTTATCACCTCACATAATCAATCCAAATTATTATATATATATATATATATATATATATATATATATATATATATATATATATATATATATACGTATTCTATACAAGATATCTATGTATATGTATATGTACACACACGCACACACACATATATATAATAAGATGAGGAGATGTAATAATATACGATAGAATTGAAAAGCTCCGTTCCATCTTTACGTTCGAGAGAATGATTATTTGCACGGCAATGAAACGAAACAAATAAGAGACGAGAATTGGGAGATGGTGGACCGGGAATTGGGGAGAAATAGGATTAGATGATAAGGTTTGGAGGACTTAAAATGATATCAATATGAATCCATTAAGAACTTTTCCATTCCTTCTACTCTTCGTCCTTGACCAGTCTTCTTTCTCTACTGTCCATCTCTTTGTAATATCTTTTACGAGACAATGTTTAGGGTTCATTATTGGCAAGCAATCGTCGATTTTATATCGATGAGCCCTTGCTAAGGTATGACGAAAATGATCTCGATCGAAGAGACAAAATGAACGCACGCGCTCTTTTTACTCCTTCTTTTCTTTTATTACTACTTCCTCATTCACGTTATTCTCCTTTCACATCCTACATGACGGTCTTTTTTCCGATCCAAAGCAAGAGATCATTCAACGCGCACTTGCTGTTTCTACTTGATGACCTTGAATCTAATTACTCCTTCTCATTTTTGTTTCATTTTTTGTTTCTTTAGAATAGAAGAATAAAGAGAAAGGTAGTAATTAAATAGTTTCCCGGGCTTTTAGTCGAATTATTTTTACCAACTAATTATGTAGTAATCCGATTACACCGGACGCGTGAATATCCACGCATTTCATACGATAGGAGAATCCTCCCGAGGATTCAACGGACTTTCCCTTCCTCTCTCTTTTTATTACTTACTCACTGACTCATCCGCTCTCTTTCTCCATATATCTATCTATCTCTCTTTCGTACTTAATATTTCAGTTTTGATCGAAGGAAACGAGTTCACTGATCGTTTCACATGCGTCTAATCGCTAAGGACTTCCAATCGAGTTTGATTTGATTTGATTTGAGAGAGAGAGAGAGAGAGAGAGAGCATGCTGAAAGTTATTTCCGATGTCTTTTTTGTTAACTATTTTTCCTTTCTATCCGTTATAGAATCCATCAATCAACTCAATCCTATTTCCTACTTCCCCCTCTGCCGCAGCCGGTCTACCGTTAGCTGCATTTGAAGAGAAAGTAACATGTATTATTCTTCGTCGAACTTTAATTTGTTTTTCTCTGTTTAATTCTGTTCATTATCCCTGGTTTTTTAATGGATTACGCCATAAAAATATTATAAAAGAATTTTTGACTAACTTTAATGAACAAGCTCTCATTTCAAAGACGAAGTTTTATTATACGACGTATTGGTTTCAAATATGAGAGAAATGTTTTTTCTTCGAAAAAATATCGTGCTAAGAAATGGTATTTTGCGAGAATAATATCCACAAATAAAAACCTTTTATAAAAATTTGAAACCAATACACTGTAAATTAAACTTTTGTCTTTAAAATGAGATCTTGTTCATCAAAATTGGTCAAGAATTACTTCTGTTCTCATTGATGTTGTTTTCGACATTTTTTGCGAAGGAACAGTTTAATAGTGCGGTGCACCTCGAAATTGGTAACAAAAGAAATAAAGCTCATACCCTCACTACTGATTTTCAAATAAGCGCTTAAATGGTGTATGTTTATGTCCGTGAAAAAGCTATTGCCTGCTTGGTTGTGTAAGAAAATAGTTGATGTTCAGATTTTTTAAATATTTCTAAACGCAAAGAAATACGGTTTCCGAAGAAATTACGATGAATCAGTCGATCGTTTTAATGAGCTTTGGCCAGATGATTCTATGGCAACAATAAGAAAATATATGATCAATCGTTTATGCCAAGAGATCTGAGTTTCTAAGTTATTATTAAATTTTTGAAAAATGTATAGTTCTTTTAGATTTTATAAACTAAAAAGATAGAGATTTTATTATCAACTTAAAGTACTTTGGCATGCGTCGAGATTCGTAATTCAAGAATTCTAGTTTCGAGCCTATAATAATCTGGTTTTTTTGTATTGTATGGATGTTAACGACAATAGCGAACTAATTTACTCTTTTCTCCTTATTTGATAATTTACTAAGAAGTTTCTCTCCAATCTCTTATATTTATTTCCTCCATTGATGACTGAAGTGAATTTGCGGTAATCTGTGCTAGATAGGACACAGCAGTAGTATAATTTTGTTCGATGATAAATGCATATGAAATATATACATGTGTTGATTAATTTTTCAAAATTAATAATTAGGGAACATATACATTATATTTTATTTTTAATAAAGATCAAAAGATGAATTCGTTTTCACATTATCTATGAAATTTCTCTCCCAGCGCTACTTTGTTATGATTTTCTCTATAAGAGTTAACTCCATATTATTATTATTATTACTATTATTACTATAATAATATGTAATGTAATAATATAGTAATGAAAATAGTAATAATAAGAAGAAACAGAAGAATGTATTTACATTGTATACATCGTGACACATATGATGACGGTAATATATGATAAAAACAGAAGGAAAAATGTATCATTTTAGATGTTGGTTTGACGGTCGAATTCTTAACAAATCGTGTCCTTGATCATTTCGACACATGACCGTCCTTCTAATACAAATGTCATGAAGAAAAATACAAAAGGTTTCTTCTGTTTTCGTCCGCTATCGTTTCTTCTTGTGTCACTAATTTATGATCGTTATGCATTTGTTTCCATACCGTTTCTTACGATCAATCGAAGATAATTGTCTTTACTATTATAATATAAAATGTATTAAATAATATCTGGATGTACATAAATCATTTTTAAAAACAATATATTATTATATTATGTTTTTATTATTATTATTATATTATTATTATCAGAAATAATAGTAGAAGTAATAGTAGAAGAAGTATAGAATGGATTGCTCCTACAGGAGAAATCATGAAAAAGAACACTAATAGTTCTACCTCATAAGTAGTATGCAAATGAACTTATATTTTATTTAATTAACTTATATTTGTATTAAAATGATATAAAATATAAGTATTCACTAATTATTTTTAAGAAAATATTAGAAAAATTCTTATCTTTTGTCGCAAATTTATATAACAATTCCTATATGTGTCAATTATATTTATTATTTTCTATACATTTATCGTGCAACAAATGCGTATCTAGCACGGACCACTGCAAGACGCACGCTCTTTCAAAGGAAGATATACATATGAGAAAACAAAGAATGTGTGTTCATGGTCTACTAAACTACTTTAACCCACACGAAACCAATTGTTATGTATGTGTGAGAGGGAAATAACTAAACAAGCTTATATGCCGACAAGATAGATGCATGATTGGGACAGCGTTCCACGTTTGTATAGAGAGTAAGAGAAAGACACATGAGATATGTAAAGCAGTGAAAGGTAAGAAATAAATTATTGTGAAAGTTATTGTTCATTCAAGTCTGTTAATTTTGCAGAGTAATAATCGACCGATTATGCGAGAATAAACTTTATGTACAATACCACTCGTTCATTTTTTGATTTGACATGAGATTTACTGCTCATTTTCGTGTAATAATCAATTTTATGGAATGAAAATATAATGATGTCTCCATGACAGCATACTTTGGCATATTACAAAATTATTATTTAGTTTTTATTAATTTGATTAAATGAAAAATATAATATATTATCTATGATTAATACTTTCGAATACTATTCTTTTTAAAGTGCTACTATCAGGAATGATTTTCAAGAATTGTAATGTATTTAATAATATAAATACAATAGCTCATATGAGTAAATTACTTATAATAGTCATTTTTCTGTCAGTAGATTGTTTTACGTGATAGATAATTTGCTCTTTTAAATATTTCTTAAATAATTTTCATAATTTTTTATAATAATGATGATATTATGCTATATTGTTTGCATGAAAATGATATATTGCTTTTGTGTTTGTTTTCATCTAAAAGCAAATGAGCCATTATTCTGTTGTACTCTAAGAGTTCGTTATTCTGGCACATTATTTTAATATGCAAGGATCAATATAATTGAAATCAAAGTGAGCTCTGCGTGTATTTTCCTTTTTCCTTACTTGTTTCTTTATAAAAAAAAATATCATGGAGTTCATTATTCGCATGACTGCCGTAGTAGCTGTGAAATAGACGTGTTAGAGTACCATCGCAGAATTTTTCTAAGCGATGGGTGAATTTTTCAATTTTTTCGATCTTTCATTCATGCTAACGACGAATAAGTTCGAAAGTCTGTCCCTACTACACTGAACTTGTAGTCACCAGGGTCATCATTTCAGTCCTGTTCGCGTCCACTGTGTCATCTGGATTTTTCTGATTGCTCCGTTGATATATATGACGTCAGCATTTAGTTCACACTTGCGTTTCTCATACGTCGATATTACAGATTCCTATATTGAATACTTGTCGGTAATTCATACTTCTCTTACTATGATATTGTAAATTCTTTGGCTCACTAGATTAATGGATAATTATTAACATAATAAGGTAAGGGATAAATTCTGAAATTGTAATAGTGACACTGCCGGGAATAGCTGTTACTTCTACTTTTATAGTTAATTTTATTCTTGCAGAAAGTTAATGCTACGAACAAATGAATTTTCAATTAATATAAGCTACTTTTATCAGCTTTATCAAATAAAAGGTCTAAAGTTTCATCATATATGATGACGTATAAACGATAGACGTTTTATTGATATACACGTTATATAACAAAAATTGGGAAACGTAAGGTATTAATTCTATTTGTGACGTTCGCTTATACAATAGTTTAAACAATTTAAACATCCGTTCGATTTACGGTGCCAATGTTATATAATATTGAGGGAAGAAAAATTGTTGAGAACTATTCGAATATTTCGGATTTAATATTTTTGCTTTAATCCGATAAAATTGCAGGGAGTGCGCCGGATATGAACATTACATTGTTTTCGATATCAGATATTACAGTAATATTGAATTTACTGCATAAATTAACGGTTTAGTGAATATATGTAATATATTCAATTCCACTTATAAAAGAAAAATCCTGTCGAAGTGTGTGAGCGAATTTTTAATATTCATTCGTACTTCATCTTTCTTTCACAATTTCTTTTTTGAACGATCAAAAGAGCGCTTTATAAAATTTTGAATATCGCTGACATAAATAAATATAAGTCCTTCATCCAGCGTAATTGATATAATTGACCCTAAAGAATAAAATCCTAAAAATTTTATGATTGTAGACTATAAAACTATAAGAAATTTGCTAATGTTTGGAAATTGTATAATATATGAGCTTTATGAAAAGTTTGGCTTATTTAAAATTCGTATTAAAGTATATTACCTACATGTTAATTGCAATTTAAAAATGAATTAAAATTTCTTTTTTCGATTGTTATTACAATAACCAGTACGTTTAACAATCAATCAGCTGACAGGTGATTTTACTAGAATGTGTTTGTGTTATTACTATGCTTTTGCGGATTAATATCCTTTTTCATGGTACCGTTCTGCTTTCCATCATTATTTCCTCAGAGAGGAGATCGAATATTAGAGTACATATATTTAATATTTTCATCCTTTCGATTATCTGAAATGTGTGATTTAGTACTTATTTTATTTAGTGTTTCTATTTGTTGCAATTCCAAGATCGACTATTCATATAAAACGTTACTTCTTACTTCTTCATTGATGTGTAAATCTTAGAATACTCTGTTGCAGTCTGCAAGCTGTCGTATCATTTGTTGCTGCTAAATTTGACTTTCACAAGAGGCTCGCGTTTGTGTAACATCCTTGTAGCTTGTTCCGTATTGTTGAAGGCTCTTTTCTTCGATGCTCTAAATCCAGATTATTTGGTCTGAATCCTTTATTCCATTTCCACATTTTGTTTTCTTCAGGCGGCTCCTTTTCAACTTCTTGTCAAAATGACTGTAAAATTTACAATATTCTTCTACCTCATTTTCAAAGTATACTTATGCATCAAAGAATTACATTAGGCTCAGGTAAATTTTGCATATTAATTTTTAAATATTGAAAATTTTCTATTTTTTCTGCAATACAAAATGAGAAGCTACCTCTGATGAAAAATCTCTTGTGAAAGATCCTTTAACTCATTGTTCTTTCTCCATGATTTTGCTGTTAAGATTCGATTATTCCTCTAAAATGTTATATTTCCAGATAGTTTACATAATCTATTTCATTTTTTGTCATCTATTTCTTATTTGTGACAAGCTTATACAATTACCGATCCTTTATCGTTTTGGATTTTCTCTTTTAATTCGTTTTCTATATAATTCACGTCCTTGACTGTAGATAATGCTTTCTTCAGTTCTTTCAAGAGTCTTCCTAATGTATTATTGTCTTTCCTCCCAGCATCATTGACAATGGTAGCATATTTAAGTACTATAAGATAAAATTCACATACGATTATAAACAATTTATATAAAATTTTTTAAGTAAGAATAATAAAATACTAGAGAGAGAATCTTTGAACTATTTGAGTTGGTATAAAAAATGCCATAAGATTGTCAGATGCCAATTGCCCAATGGACATAAAATGACCAACAAAGTACAATGTATAAAGCAAAATATCATTTCAAAATAAATTTGTACGTGATAGAAAAAACCTATACCAAGTGCTAATACGTCAAATGCATATTCATCTACTTTAAAAAGTACTTCTGTTTCTCGAAGAGTGTACCACCTTGCGCAAAGATAGATTTGAATACATTTTGATTTCATTGCCACTCTTTTTATAATATAAGAAATTGCGTGAATATAAGCAATAAAGCAAGTAAAAAATGGCTGCAACATTTAAATTTGGTTATGATTTAAGAGCATAAAGAAGAAACTATCCTCTATCTCTATTAGAAATATATAGTATGTACATACTTGCGCAATATATATGCGTGCCAAAACAAATGATGGTCACAGAAGCATTCCAAAAATATTCCTTGTAGAAACATTTCCTTCACTTCATACTATTTTTGTCAATACATTTATGTATTATGGTGTCTTTTTGGGATCCAAATATTTAACATTGCTATGATCAGAGTAATCTACAAATAAATAATATAATGTATGTAGTAACATGACAATATGTAGTGATGGATCTATGCACAGGTAATAGAAACGATGGCATAGGTCCTGTAAAACAGTGCCTTCACGCAATTAACTAAGTTTATGTGACATAATAAATTTAGTTAAATATCTGTCGGTCGATAAATAAATTTTATATCTATATTTCTTCCCATGATCCAGTAAGAGTATTTTTTGCCACATCAATTGTATAAACAGTTAAAGAAAGAAAATTTTATTAAAGTAAAATTGATTTATCTTAATACGAGCAAATTTTACGTCTCAAGTAGCTTGAAGGGTAAATCAACCTATAGCTATGAGTACTTCTTATCAATGTTTTCATACTTACTGTCAAAGAAATCAATGACTGTGAATATAAATATTCCAAAAAGTATTTCCATTGTGGTTAAGGCCTATCACTATTTTTTGTTGCCTTATTACTTCGTTTAATTGCTTCGCATTTAATTGCTTCTTTCATATTTACCTTCAATATATTAACTGGACCT
Source organism: Vespa crabro (assembly GCF_910589235.1). Lineage (NCBI taxonomy): Eukaryota > Metazoa > Arthropoda > Insecta > Hymenoptera > Vespidae > Vespa > Vespa crabro. The sequence goes on from NC_060967.1 coordinate 6,115,838, forward strand.
GTTCATAATGTCCTTCAACCAACTTTGTAAATGTTTGATAGAATCTTTTGTTTCTTGTATTCTTGTTTAATAGATAACCTAAACGTGGCATTGAAATCTCTTTTTTGAATTGAACGACGACATTACTCTTTCCTTTGGATGGATTAGTTAAAAACGATTCCCTGGAAAAAAACAACCTATAATTTTTATATTTATTATCTTTACTGATGATTAATATTAGCAATAATACACAAAGAAAATGACTGATAGAAAAAAATATATATTGTAACGTAAAATACAAGTTTTTTACTAAAGTTATTTATAATAATTAAAAAAAGAACAATTACCTTGCAGTTAATAGAAAAATAATGTGTTGTTGACATCGAATTCCCAACAAACACATTGTGAATAAAGTATCATTTTATGATATATATGTAGATAGTATGGTTATGCAAATGATTTTCTGTAAAAAAATTATAGGATCAAACGCATCTATCAATTTATTTTTTGAATAAGCATTAAATATAATGTTAAGCTAACTTAACCTTAGACGTTTATTGACAACAGCGCCACTATTTCATCATTTTTGCATTTGTAAAAGACATTGTTATATGGGTTGGTGTGTAAAATAAGGGTTAGAAAAAATTTTTTAATTACCTATAATAAAGGAGACGACGAAGCTCGTTTACAACAAAGTACCACAAAGTTAAATCAAATTAATTAATTCACCGTTAGGAAGGAGACTAATTGGATCGTCGCTTATTACATCATCTGTGCAACGGACCTCACAAAGCTTGTCATTTTTTGATCTATTATATTAAAATATCGAAACATTAAAAATATGATACAGGAATTTAAAAACTGTCTAAACGGATACCTTGTTAGTTCAAACTAATTGAGAAAATTAATCAATCCAATTTGATACCTGCAGAAACAAAGCTCCTAAACATGAAAACAATTATTCGATTTATTAATTATTCATAATTTCGCGCGTAATATAGAAAGCATACGGATGTTCTGCATACGCATCTACTCATGTGTGAGTCTATTTTATATTTCTACATTTATATTAAAATTTAATTAGGAAAGAAAATTTTTGTTTATATTTAAAATTCGAATTAATTATATTTGATACTTTCACACATTTTTATTATATGTTTTTATTGTTTCCAACTAAATAAATATAATAATAATATTTGCATTGACTCGCGTTGTATCCGCAGTAATATGATGTAATCGAATTAGAGGAGTAATTTCAGTTCCCTATTAGTGGTCCTTTAGCCATGTTGGACGTTATAGCAAGTTTACGTGGTATTTCGTCGCTTCGCATAATTACAGATAATTAGTAGACTTTTTCTAACGTACACTCTCTTCCAATTTATCTATCGATAACAGCGTGATTTTTACGGGACCGCGTTCGCAAGTCGGCACGTACTTTTGCGTATTCTATTTTCTTGCTTTATTTTCATAACATTTTTTTTCTCTGACATTGATGCTTTTACACTACCTCCTATTCAATAATTTTGTGTTTATAATTTTGATCGATCGATATCTTGTATTACATTGAATATTCATATATACTTATATTTATGCTTGTATATATAATGTATGAAGTAGAAGCAGTGTTTATTCGTAATACGTTTGATTTATTTTTATATCTCAAAATTATCTGATTAAATAAAATTAAATTCAATATAAATAAGCGATGTAGAGTTTATGCTAGTTCATATTCTTCATGATCCTGGGGGAGGATGTTCATCGTGCAAAAGATCAACAAAGTGTACTCTAAGTAAATTTCTTTTTTAAACATTTCCTTCATAATTCAAAAAACACTTTCATTATGAAGGTCATACTAATAATTTTGTTTTTCTTTCTTTTTTCAGATAATCAATGCAATCATGCGGGTGATAATGAATCGAGTGTTGTACCGTTTAAATAATATAACAATCATGAATTAGAAGGATCCTTCGTTGGTTACTTTAATTTCGCCCACGTTTAGCGATTTAAGTTTTAGTATCATATGCACTTAAATCGACTGCGAGCAAAGCAGTCATAGAGTTATGATTTGTTCTTATAAAGTTTAAAATTATTTTTCTTTTTATATTGTTACACTATTCGCGTAATAGAGTCAGTGCATCGAAGAAAATGATCAAAAAATAAATACATTTTCTTCTATAAAAGCATATTGGTAAGTAAATTTTTTAATTTCATTCCTAATAATTTCACAATTTTTCTATTAATATAAATTTAATAAAAATCTGTTTATCTTTTTACTGATCATCATTATGATTGTATCTTATCAATGACGATGAGCTACTTTATTTTCAAATTAATTATATATCGAACTACATTGTTGTTGACTTACTATGGATCATAGCTGTTCAATTTTGACTTATTTCGCGGACAAATGTTTTGAAGCTAACGTAGAACTTGTAGCAGAAAGCGAACGAATTTAAAATCCCTCCAACACTCAATCATGTCGAGGATGAAAGGTCCGAATCAGCACAAATTACTGTTTGTAATATTTTAAATAAGTTATTGACGAGCATGACCATGAGTAATTCCTCTTTAGGTAATTTCTGTTTTGCTTGGTATTTTTTAGGAAAGTTGTTTTGTTTTCGCATGATAGACAATTAGGGAAGGTGACTTCTCTTTCACTATTCTGTAATATGATCAAGGTACAATACAAATAGAGGTACATAAGTAATATTATTTTCTTGATGATTATTCATCGAAAATTTTATTTTATTTTATTTTAGGATAGTTATCATTATTAAATAAACCGCAATTATCATTTCCTTTTTATTTCGTGCTGTTTTAGTTTTTTTTCATTTAGTTTTTATTAATAAAAATTCAAGTAACCTCTTTTCGTTTACTTAGTATACGTTTACTTCCAAGGAGCTTTATTTATTATACTAATGATACTAGTAATATTGCTTTCGCTTTATATCAGATCTTATTGTGCAGTTGTCTGTGTAGCCATGGATGAGTCGATTCTTGTTTCATTAAAGTAAAAGAAGAATCGTGAAGCTGACTGTGTTTTTGCATTTATTTAAATTTATTTACGTTTTGCGATTTCAATTAACTTTGAGAATCATGTATTTGAATAGATTGCGCGCAGAACTTTCTGCAAGGAAACCCTCCTGATTAAGGGTGATTAGTTTATAAATCCTGTTCAGCTGGAATTGTCGGAGTTCTGGTGATGAAGATGGATGCCTGTAACCTTCTCAGGTTAGGGTCGAAGAGGCTTACACCCATCTCCCTATTTTTTTCTTTTCTTTTCACAACACTCCAATACTTGCCACATTATTCTCTATCCCACGAACCCATCCTATCTTACCGAACGTGTGTTAAGGATCGTGATACTGTGAGTAGGCCTCTCTGTGGTACCCTATGGGCACAGCTGGTGTCACCGTGGTGATTCGTTGTGGATGTCGGTCGTGGCTAAACCAGTCAGCCTGTCTTACCAGCAGGAGTTTTGGGCTTTTTCGGGACTGCTCAATCGGCGATTGTGGCTACTAACTGTAAATGATTTCGTAATGAACGCACAGACGTATTAACGAATGATATTTTTTTCATTCAACTCCGTCCTTTTCTATGTCTACATGGTTCGTAAAAATCGCCAAAAAGACGGGAGCTGTGCCGATAGTAGATGGTAGATTAGCCTGGAATAGCAGCATAAGATGTGGGGTGGAGGTGGGTTTCAGGGGAGTAGAGGCATCATAAAAAAAAGCTCAATTCGGGCCAGCGGGAAGTGCTCGGATAAAAGTCAAAAGGAGAAACTACGCAAAGAAAGAGAGAGAGAGAGAGAGAGATCACCTTACCGCCTCGTGTTTTTTTTCGTTCGTGCGTCATTCTAATGACCGATTTTCTTTATTTACTTTGATAATGTTTTCCCTCTCCTCTCTTTCTCCTTCTTACATTTGAATGCCTTGCCGTCTGCCCTGTATATTTCATGCATCCCTCTCATACTCTCTCTTTCTCTTTCTATCATTATCACCTAACTCTTCGTATACTGTTTGTACCTTTATTACCATTCTTATCTCTTCTTTTCATTCTCTCTCTCTCAAAGGAAAACTTATCTCGCTATCTTCCTTATTCTATGTGTGTATATATATATATATATATATATATATATATATATATATAATATCTCGGATTAATTATGTGAAGTAATAAACGAAAATATGTTTCTCTGTGAACAAAGAAACGACAATTTACGTTTATTATTCACGTTAATTAAAATTTATTTACTATATATTACCTATTATAAATATCCGTATAATCTCTCGTGTTAACTTTCTCTTCTATGTTCTATTTCTTACTGCCCGTTTCTCTTCCAAATCTTAACGGCTCGATTTGTAGGTCATAAAAAGAATTTGTAAATAACAAAGGACGATGGAAGGGCGGGTCATGAGCGCACGGCAAATTTACCTGAAGAAAGTCTACTTTTTATATATATATATATATATATATATATATGTTATGAAACTTTTGTAAAGATAGAAGGAAACAATAATAATAAAAGAAAGAAAAAAATTCACAGAAAAAGATAATACAAAGAGATAGCACATTGCGATCTTAAGAATCTATTAATATTTGTCACGTAATAGTGTGTTGACTCGATTTTTTACTTCTTCGTTTTTGTCATCGACGAAATTAGGTAAAACTGTAATGAACAAGAAGAGAGAGAACCTTTTTTCATGCAGTACACACAGTTACATAATTCCATTCCATAAAATCGATCACTACAGGAAAATGAGCAGGAAATCACGCGAGTGGTATTGCTCATAATGTTCATTTTTGTATAACCGGTCGATTAGTGCTTCGCAAAACGAACAGACTCATACATGATTCCACTTGAATGAACAATAACGTATTGGTGATCGTTTAAGTCGCATTACGTTAAAGCATGATTGAAATAAATTTTAACTTCGATAATTGTTACGATAATGTAAAATCGATTGTTATAAAGCTTATAGAAAATTTTCCAATTCTCCGTAAGAAAAAAGAAAATTAATAAAAATAGAAAAAGAAATGGAAAGGATCATGATCGATGCTAGCGAAAGCTGTTCATTCTACTAAAAATTTTTAAGTGCGATGAATTAATCATTATAATGAAGAAGAGATTAAGGGAGAGAGAGAGAGAAGATAGGTATGCCGATAAAAGTTATGAGGCAACATACTTTTCATTTTTTTCAAGCTCAACTTCACACTTTTAGCTATGATATTAAACGATGCTTGCATACATTTTTCTTTATTTTTTCTTTCTTTCTTATATTCTTTTATTCATTTTTTTCTTAAATAAGCCCTCTTACTATGTTCACAACTATACCATAACATAAACTCCTCTGTGTCAATCTATTCTTCTAGCATTGTTTTTTGATGGGTATTGAGTGAACAGAATGCATTATGATTCATTATTTAATATGTATATATTTAACATAATAGAAACTTTTTGATATATAAATATATATATATATATATATATATTGAATATATTGCTTATAATATATGGTCAGAGTGTTTGTGATCGCCTAATTAAAGGGTGATTGAAAGGGATCAACTTTATATCATGTCTTTTTATATCATGAATATATATAAATAAATAAATAAATATATATATATATATATAAATATTAAATATTAAAAATAAATATTAAAAAAATATATCAATTCTGTTGACAGTACTCATATGATTTTTCATTCTTCAAATGATACATGTCAAGATTTCGTGACATTCTGATAATTAGTTTACAGGTTATAGTGGTTTTAGTGAGCCCAGTTTTGTAATTTTCAAAACATTAGATAAAAAAGGATTTCGTGTATTGATTAAACATTGTTTTTTGACGAGGAAAAATACTGTTGAAGCAAAACAGTGGCTTGATAAGTGTTATGGAGTCTCTGCATCATGAAAATCAACTATTATTGACTGCTGAATTTAATCAAAATCGGCAGTTGTTCCGGAAAACATAAAAAAAGTCCACAAAATAATTTTGAAAGGCCGTAAAGTGAAGTTGCATAACTGATACCTTATATATATCAGAACGTAGTGTGTTTACAATTTTACAAGAAAATTTGAGCATACGTAAGTTGCTTTGTATGTATTACTCTTAAAAGAGAATGTGTTGATGAATAAAGTAAAATTTCTAAAAAAAAATTTATTTTTCCTAACTAGACCGGAGACTTATTGAGTGGTGTTATGCAGATTGTTATGCATATTATGTAGGTAGTCTCAATCGAGACTGGGCAACAGAAACCATGTTAAATTTTCAAAGCTGAATAATTGCAAGAGCGTAATTAATTATATATTCAATCATTGTTTCCTTTATATTATTAATGTTTTTAGATTAGTTACTGTATTTTCGGTCGGTAATTCATTACACATTTCGCTCAATAGTTTCATTTTAAATTCGTCTATTTTTCATGACAAGATCGGAATGACGAGTCGATTATGAAGGTATAAAAAATAGTTGACAGACGCATGATCTGTCCTTTGTTCGTTTATGGAAGGAAAAGAAGAGACTGAAATCTAGAGTAAGTGATATGGAAGTGCAGGGATAACGTAATAACAAATAGGACAAAGACCGAAAAGGACTCAATTAATCTTTATCGAAGAGAGAAAGAAGAAAAATGAGGGACATGTATAATATATATATATTTATATATTACATACATAAACACAGACATAGTAGCAAAAAAAAAAAAAAGAAAAGAAAAACAATCGACAATCCCAAGTATGGTTTCGTTGAGGAGTAATAGGAAATGAGTAAAAAGAATGTATGAGAGAGAAGAAGAAAAAGACAAAGAGAGATTGATAGAAAGAAAGAGAAGGGCTGAGAGACAGACAAGGGGTTTGTAGACAGACACGTAAACTGATAGTCGATAATCCTTCTCCCTCTTTCTTCATATCAGGGATAGAAAATATTGACGCGAGATAAAGACCATCAGGCAAGCGACATTGAGCCGTTTTCACTACCTGGATAATATGTCCGTTCTATTCTGGTACAGAAGTGAAATAACATTGGGATTAACAAACCGTTATTACTAAAACCGACCATTCTCTCTCTCTCTCTCTCTCTCTCCCTTTGCCATTCTCTTTCTTTCTTTTTCTTCTTTTATATGACAACAAAAAAGAAGAAAAAGAAGGAACATTGGCGTAATTTTCATTAGAATAGAAACTTTATCAAAGAAATTAACTAATACAGATATTCATACTTTTCAATGTTCATTTTCACATCGATTGGAATTTATACAAACTTATGGACTTGTTTTCTCGAGTTTACATATAGAGAAAAACAGAAAGAGAGTGAGAGGGGGAGAGAACGATTATCAATCCAAGCACCTAACTCACTCTATCCGGATGTAATTACGCGGAAAATAATTAATTATTCGTGCATGCGTAATTATTAATATTTAGTTATCATAATGAAAATTACGTAAATGTTTACAAACATATACTAAATATTTCATTTGTTAACGATTCGATGATTCTCAATTTCTCGCTTTCGTGAGTGAAATATCGATAGACATTAGTGTTAGATTATATAGAAAAAATATCGTTTCAAAACAAATAGAATCGGTTAGAAGACAGACAGATGTTATCTGGATTAAAAGGAAAAGAAAGATACGATTAGAGTAACCGGCTAATATTTCAAAAGGAAATAGACGAATTGATAATCGATAACATCTTTGAATCCAATGGAACAGATAAAAAGTATCAACTATATCCAGTAGTTCAAATTTTAATCGAAAGATATAGAATGTCCCGATTTAACTAAATAGAATGGTTTAAAATATTTTAATTATATTACGCATACTCTTTTTCTTTATCCATAATTTTTAATCTGAAATTTCGAATCCTCCATCTTTTCTTCTCTTTTGTATTTTCCAATTAAAAAAAAAAAAAAAAAACAGGAAAAAATGATCTCGACAGAATATTTCTTGAGTATTTGAACGCATTACTTTCAAAACCATGTATATATATATAAGAATCTGATTGTAAATTAGTTTAAAATATAACATAGAATATTTGATATCTTAACAATGCGTTTCATGTAACGTTCGATAAAAGACAGATGAACTAATAATCGATAAGCGCACGTATAGGTTGTTGTAAAAACGAAAATAACTTAATCACTTGAGGAATTTTTAGAGAATCTTATATATACGTATATATACTTATGCGATAAATCCCGAAGGATAGGGAAGATTGAGAGATAGAGCGAGCGAACGTGAGAAAGAGGGAAGATGGTCAGGTGCGTTAATACACTGAAGTCCGTTATGATACGAGCCGTCCGAAAAAGCTGTTAATTGGGATGGCGCTTGGTTTTACGACGTCGAGCATAAACATGATCCTTCGTGAGCATGCAACAATCTGTATGTAATAAATGATCATTATGCGGTTAACTTCAGCAAGGTTCATTCACGTTACCAACACTATTATTATGTATACGTGCACGAGTTTCACGTACGAGTGAGGCGATGGATTTATCAAGAAATTTAACAATGCGGGCGAGTAATAAAATCTGATCCTATTCTATAAAGTCCACTGTTGTGTATTACGTGTTTGCTTCACTGGTATATTCGGGTCTGATTGTGACAGAAACGAATTCCTTCATTATAATGATCCTTTCGGATAAACGAATTTATTATAACTTAGGTATAATTATATAATTTATGTAATAAATACTTTATGTAAGAAATTAGGCATAATAATATAATTTATTATAACTTACTATAATTTAGGTATGTATGTACATACGTAGATATGTAATATATAATAGATCATTTCCGTATCTTCTTCGACAAAGTGTCGACGAAAGCGCACTGCACTGCAACCTAATATACATATATATGTAAAGAAAGTATACTTTCTTCAGATAGATTTGCCGCGCGTCTCATAGTCCGCCCTTCCATTGTCCTTTATTATTTACAATTTTTTTTATGACCTACAAACCGAGCCGTTAAGATTTGGAGGAGAAACGGACAGTATGAAATGTAACGTAGAAGAGAAAAGTAACACGAGAGCTATAAGGAAATTTATAATATATATTAAATAAAATTTAACATTGTGAATAATAAACGTAAATTGTCGTTTCTTGGTTCACAGGTAAGATTAATTAGAAACTAAGCATTAACTAACAAATACAGATTTATCACTTGGTTCATAGAGAAACATATTTTCGTTTATCACCTCCCATAAGCAATCCGAGATATTATATATATACTTATATGTATTTAGGGCATATCATTATTGATATATTATTTTATTATGAAAAAAATTCAGTCCACAAAACGTGTATATTTTCTATCCTTTATGTAGTACACGACTTTTGTAGCATCATTAAGTTTTATTCAAGCGGAATAATCGTTGCAGTGTCTCGTAATAAAACAAGTTAACGAGGAGAGAGAGAGAGAGAGAGAGAGAGAGAGAGAGAGAGGGAGAGAGAGAGAGATAGAGTCAGAGAGAAAGTAGGTTCCATTTGTCAGACCCATGGTGAGATATTTCGATCGTTAAAACGATTTTCATATTGTTAAAGTAGGTGTAATCGTAAAAATAGGTAGTCGTATCAAGAAACAATATTTGACGAGTATTCGTTGAGCATTCTCGCGAAGTAACATCAATTATGTTCGTATACTATACAACAGCTGAGCAAATGAATTTTCTTCTCGTCGTTACACATCCATTAGCGCTAATCAATTCACATAATGTTAGATATTTGAACCGAGACTAGCGACTATGTGTTCCCACGTCATTACTTTTTTGTTCTCTATTCCCTTTGTGCATCACGAAACTGAAGGACGTATCTATGAACAAATTAACTTGATACATCTCAGTAATTAATATTAATTATGCATCATCGTATGTAACTAGCTTCGCGAGAGACGAAACATCCTGAGCTGACATAATTATGCGTATTACACGATTTATAATAAAATAAAGATATCACTTACTACTTAGAGAAACGGCAAGAGAAATTAACACTAGATTTGCCAGACCAGTCATTTTGACAGGTCATTCAATTTAAATTCAAAATTCCTACTGCATGTAACATTTGCTTTCCGAAATGATGTTGTGACTTTTGTAGCTATAAGTAGAGAATACATTTTATGAACTTAATATTACATTATATATAATAGTAACAAATATATTTTTTGTTATTGACACTTAAACCAATACCAGTCAAAATGACTGGTGCACGTTTCTATGAAGAAATTTTGTAAAGAAAAGACATTGGAGAAGCTATAACGATTGATGGGTATTGCAACGTTTTATCGACACAGAAATATGATTTCTGGAGAATCATGAGACCGATACATTATATATGGCGCCCCATGCGTCATTCATTCCGTTATCGTCATTGATCCGATTATGCGCAGTATTTATTTAGGAACCGGGCCCAGCGTTGCGGCGCGTCCAAGAATATAATTCATTGTTTCAAAACGTAATCATTCACTTTTATCACCACAGTGACACGGATAAGAAACATTTATGTATATATTGAAATATTCAAAAATTGATTCTCTTGTAAGAATACTAAATACTGAGAGAGTTACTTGATTTCAACTTTTTTTTAGCGATCGTCAGACCCTAAAAATGGCAAAACGAATAAATGTTTCTAGATATTTGAAAAATGCAACCAGCATACCTCAGGAATGTTCAGATGTAGAAAGTGATGAATTATATGATAGCGACGGCGAATTATTGGAGAGACAAACTGATCCATAAGGCAGTTACGAAAACAATGCTATTATCGAGAGCAATGATGAGGAAATTCCTGATAAAAAAAATATAGACCAGTCAAACGACAGTAATTGTGAAAATATTCCAAAGAAACGTGCCAGACGATGCATGCGATTTTCTTCCAGTTCTGAAGACGAAGGTGAAAGTAACGTACCACATAAGCAAACTGAAATTGCTTTAGACGGAACTATTTGGAAAAGAATTAAAGAAAGTGGTGTTGCTGGTAGATTACCAATTCAAACTGTTTTCAAAGATATTTTGATATATATATATATATATATATATATATATATATATATATATATATATATGTAAATGTATTCTTTATGAATTTCCGTGGAAATTTCGAACGATAGTTTTCTCGAGTCTTTTTTCATTCTTCAAAAAAAAAAAATGAAAAATAAAGAAAGAAAGCAAAAGAAAAAGAAGAATAAAGAGAAAGAGTAATACGACAGAAAGTAATTAAGTAGTTTCCCGGGCGTTTAGTCGAATTATTTTTACCAACTGATTAGATGATCCAATTAAACAAGCGAGTATCCACGCGTTTCATACGATAATAGAATTCTCTCGAGTATTCAACGAACTTTCGTCACTCTATCTTCTGAACTAAATAAGTTTGTTTCTATCAAGATACACATTTAATTATCAATTCAATCCCATGATAAATATAGATGTCAAAGTTACGATCTAATCGCTAGATCAAAATTCGCATTGATTAACTTCCGAAAGTCTACTAAAGTGCTAGGGACCGACCAAATAACGTCATCCTATCAATGTGCAAACTACTGTCCAATTAGCGAGCTGCAATGAGCAAGTACGCAACTGTCCAACCGATGTATTCCCAAGACTCCAATTATTAATCGATTATTTGATTTTGATTATTTTTCAATTTGTAAGAACAGATACAAAAAACTGAATAATTATAAGTGTTCTCTTCGTTGTATCAATTATCTTAGATATTCCTTTACTTCATATTTAAACTTTGACAAGTTTATTTATCTTGTATATACAATAATTCGACTTTATTAATAAACGCTAATTCGCGTTAATAAAAAAGATAATTACTAAGAAAAACATCTCCAATGAAAACAAATCGTATGCGATATAGCAACATACGATCGGCATGATGCTACGCGGTTGACGGAAAAAGAATAACAGTAAATACTAAAAGATCTTGCCAAAATATCACAAAACTTATCATATGGATACCGTCATCCTTATTCTCTAAGACTAGGTACTTATGTTTAAAAACGAGATAACAATGAAGCACTAGCCCGATGAAAAAATGGCGTTACTAAAAAGTTACGATTGGGTGTACGACGACTATCGATGAAATTTTTATAAGAATAACAAAGACGTTAAAAAATGAAACGAATACTGACACTTCAAAAATAAAACAGGATAATTCGAAATAGAAAACGTCGTTAGGAATTTATTTTCACGAATATTTTTTAAACGAAACGATGCCATATCTTTCCAACATTTATGCGCGAAAGTCGCGTTTTTAAAAATTGATTAATATATAAAATAAGGATATACGTTAGAAAAAATATTCTTATTACTTACTATTAACGAGACGACGAAGCTTGGTTGCAACCCGTACCATAGAGTTAGAAAAACTACCGGTGGAGTGAAAGGAAGGAGACTAATTGGATCGTCGCTCATGACGTATTATGCCATCTGTGCAATGGACATCAAAAAGCTTGTAATTTTTTGATCTATTATATTAAAATATCGAAACATTAAAAATATGATACACGAATTTAAAAACTGTCCAAACGGATAACTTGTTAGTCCAAACTAAATAAGAAAATTAATCAATTCAATTTGATGCCTGTAGAAATAAAGCTCATAAACGTGAAGACAAAATTTATAAGGAAAATTATTTTCCATTTGAATATCTTCTATTTTCGAAGTTGTTACAACGAATGTATTAATTGTGAAGTTTTCATTCTGTGTGTGTGTGTGTGTGTGTGTGTGTGATTAAATATATTTTATTCTTTTGGATGGTACAGCATTTCTCATCCAATTATTACCAAATTATGATAAACATTACTACGATTGTAAATGACGTATTATTCAATATTTATAAATAAAACTTCGACAAAGTATTATTTTTTTAGAGATATGCATAAATAGAGAAATACATAAATAAATAAATCTTTCGAATTATTCAATTTATTAATTATTTCGCTCGTAGTATTGAAATGCGAATGATCTACATACGCGTGATACATATATGAGTTTATTTTATATTTCTGTACTTTTAGAAAATGTAATTATTTCATTAGAAAATTTTTCTTTACATTTAAAATCCGTATTAATTACATTTGTCATGCTTTTGATGCTCCTACATGTTTTTATTATATGTTTGTATTGTTTCTAATTGAAAAAATTAATATTTGCATTGACTCGCGGTCACGCAGTAATGTAATGTAATCGAATTACGGTGGGTCATTTCGTGGTTCATCCTGCTGATGATCTCGTCGCCATCTTAGACGTCTGGATTTTTCTAACAGCCTCTTCTAAAATATCAATCGATATTAGAATGCGCAATGGCAGAGGACGCGTTCGCAAGTTGGTACGAAATTTTGCGTCATAATTTATCTTCTATTTTCTTGCTTTTTGAGTTTGCTCGCTAACTTGATACAAGATAGACATATTTCCTATCCCTCGCGATTTATTTTTGTTTAGTAAGCGTACATCGTACGGCTGTTGGCTCAAATATGCGACTAATAAAGATAAAAATCTCAAAATTAGGAGACACATGCTCCATAGGGTATACATCAAATAACGAAGTGGAGGATATCGATATGTCCACTAATGCTTCAATCTACCGAAGTGAGATCCTATCTACTAGCAACAAGAGGAAATCTAATACAAACACAGATATGACAAATTTACGCACGTTCCATCAATCCGAGATGTGTCTACAAGATATACTTACAACTCATACAGTATTATCTCTGAAACCGATACTATACCAACAGGTAACACCAAAACAAATGAAAAAAGTAAACCTCCTCCTATTTACATTCTGGCTCAACTCATTGAACCCCTGATAGAATTATTTGTGCAACAAGCAGGTAACACAAATTTTATTTTAAAGCAACTCAAAGATAATCAGACAAAAATCCAGTTATCATCCTCGGATCACTATGGGAAAGTAATAAACGAGTTAAAAAGCAAAAACGCAAATTGTCACACCTATCAACTTAAAGCTTAAAGAAGTTGCAAGGTTATTCTACGCGGAATTCATCCAAAAACAAATTTTTTTGCTATTGTACATGAACCAAATATTAATAACAAGGAGCATAGAAAAACTACTGAATATATTAATTAAATTCGAACCGCCAAGACCGAAACGTGACATATCTCAATGCCATCGCTGTCAAATCTACGAAGAATTACTGCAATAGGTTACCTGCTCGTGTTAAATGTGCAGGCAATCACTTAACTACATTTTGCCCAAAGCATGGTAAACTAATAAACGTATAGTGCTTTTTACTGCCAAGTTAATCATCCAGCAATCTATAAAGGCTGTTTGGTACGTAAATAACTACAACACAAAACATTTCACTAAGACGAAAAACACTATCTGAACCTAACAATGAACATATTCCTTATACCACAGAATACAATTCGAAAATAGACATTTTTCAAAACTATACTAAACACTTTTACAAGAATAATAGAATCTATGCACAAGCAACAGGCAAACAGACCTCGCAACAACAAAGTCTAGCACCGCTTACTTGCTCAAAAAATTCTCCTGGAAATAAATATACAGAACTTAAACAACTTTTAATCCAATTTGCTAAAAATACAGAACTCATAACAGACATGCTCTCAACACAAACATCACCGTTACAACAAAAAACATATCAAGTAACCATTATGTTAGACCTCTTAACAAAATTCTTGAATACCTATAAATAATGGATGGGCCAATCAGAATAGCTGTTTAGAGCAGTAACCGGTTACAACAAAGACTTCAAGAACTCAAAATTTTCATCTACTCATATTACATCGATATTATGGCAATTTCGGAAACTCATTTTACAGTTAAAAATTATATAAAAATACCGTACTGCAGCATATATGATACCAAACACCCATCGGGAAATACACACGGGAGTTTTGCGATTATCATTAAAAATAATATTGAACATCATCTATATGCCAATACTTCACTTGACTATCTACAAGCAACAACAATTACACTAGAAACCATAACTGGAGAAACACAAATATCGATTATACATTCACCGCCTAAACATAACATTACTCAACAGCGATATAAGTCTAGGAAACAAATCTATAACAGTAGGACTAGAATGCTAAGCACAAGTATTGGGGATCAAAAAGAATTTCAATTAGGGGTAAAACACTATTCGAAATCACACAGAAATAACCATTAACACAACTATTAACCGGGGAACCTGCCTATTGGCCAGCATCATCAAACAAATCATCAGATTTTCTAGATTTCACGTAACTAAAGAACTGAACAAGGCGTACTTCAAATTAATCTCAAGCACAGAACTAACTGACTTATACTGATAGAATTTCTACAAAAACCAATCCACATAGAAACTACACCCAAATTATAAAATAGAAATACAAACTGGGATAAATTTCGGTGCACTATTAACGAATACCTAAATTGCAAGATCACTCTAAAAACTTTAGAACACATCGAGAATGCCATGGACGAGATAACAAAAATAATTCAAGAGTCAGCATGGTTATCTATTCCTAATATACAAAAAAATAAAAAGGGTTGTTCATACCCAGCTTATGTTTTGTAGGAAATTAAACAAAAACGAAAAGTTGTATACAAATGGCAAAGGCATAAAACAGAAGAAAATAAAAGGCAGTTAAGTGCACTCACAAAAGAGATTAAAATAATGATAAAAGAATACTGTAATTCCGGGTTTAGCAAATATCTCTTAAACTTTACGCCAAATGAAGATACAAACTATTCGCTTTGGAAGGCAACAAAAAGATTAAAAAAACCAATAATGCAGACTCCAGCATTGCGAAAACCAAACGGATCTTGGGCAAAGACGTCGATGGAACAAGCCAAGACATTTGCTAACCACTTATATCAAACTTTTCAGCGAAATAGTATAGCCATGACAATAAATGCTACAACCGTATGTGCGATAGTACTGAAAGCAAAGATAAAAATAACTTGACATATAAGACTACAAAAAAAGGAAATAAAGCAATTGATAAATACAATAAAAACTAAAAACATCTCCAAACTTTGATCTCATTAGTGGGAAAATAATTAAAGAATTCTTAGAAAAAGCCATCAGAATGATTGCCATAATATTTAACGCCTTACTTAGACTCCACTATTTCCCTGACTCATGGAAACTGGCAGAAATAATAATGCTGCTTAAGTCGAATAAAGATATTCATAAACCATCCTCTTACAGAACTATTTCCTCATAACCTATTGTATCCAAACATTTAGAAAAAGTAATATTAATTAGAATTAAAAAATATAATTAATAAAAAACGATTAATAAGAGATCACCAGTTTGGCTTTAGAGAGAAACATGGTACAACTGAACAGGTCCACAGATTAATTAACCAAATAACAACTGCTATGGAAAACAAGAAATACTGTACACGTCTATTCTTAGACGTAGAAAAAGCCTTTGACAATGTATGGCATGAATGCTTATTGAAAGCTATAAAACACTTACAAGTACCAAATTATCTCTTACTTAAATCAACCCTAAATAATAGAACCTTTTATGTTAAAGACTCGCACTCAGCTGTACACGTAATATTTGCCGGTGTACCACAAGAAAGTGTACTAGGTCCGGTCCTCTATATGCTCTACACTGCTATACGCTGACACTATATTAACTGCGGTTATCCCGATAACGCAAGACATTATATTAAGTACATTCGATAGTGCATTCTTAGACACACACGAAGATCCACAAGAAGCAGCTATAATCTTGCAAAGTCACATAAAATAGCTTGAAAAATGGCTGATAGATCGAAAAATTACTACAATAAATGCCATCGCATTACATTCACTCTTCGCAAAGACAAAATACCTATAATCACTATACACACTATACCACAAACAAAATCAATCAAATATATGGGTTTGTACCTTGACCCTAAACTAAACAACACATTCATAGATAAATACTACAAATTAAACTTAAAAAAAAGACATTTACCGGTTAACAGGCCGAGAATCTAAATTAAATATAGAAAATAAGTTACCAATATACAAAACAATAATAAAGCTTACTTGGATGTACGGCATCCAGTTATGGGACACGGCAGCTAAAAGCCATATCTCTGAAATGGAATCAATAATAATCTGCACAATAGTGGACGCGCCATTGCATGTCAAAAACATGGACTTACGTAAAGATTTGCAAATCTCAGCAGTATCAAGGGAGATACAGCGGATGTCTGACAAATATAAATCAAGGACCCTAAATCACCCTAACCCGCTAGCCAACACTCTCTACAACAACAATACAGCAAGAAGATTTAAGGAAAAAAGGCCTCAAGATCTGATTACGTAAGTCTGAAACAACAGGATATTGTAATAATGGTATTCCTATGTTCAATAAAAATTCAATATATCATGTGCTATCCTCAATTCAATAAAACAACTCTTGTCTTAAATGACAAATTGCCGTGTAATTTCTGGGAGAGTTACAAAAAAAAATTTTTGTACTTTATTTTCATAACATCGATATTTGCCTCACTTTTACATTACCTACTGAACAATAATTTTGTGTTTATAATTGTGATCGATCGCGCTTCATCTGGCGGCGCGTGATTATTGCCTGTTCATACCTGCATACGCGTTGTTTGTTTGCTCTGTAGTACAGTGTAAATTTGTGCAAGGAACAAAAAAAGGTGTTGATTTGTCAGATCAACTATCTACTAGCGTACTACAGTCGTTTACGAAAAACCATTAAATGGTACCGAAAAATAATAATAGAATTAATATGCGGAACTTCCCTCGTGAATGCCTGGTATATTCATAAAAAATGGGGCACTGAAAATATAACTATGTTACGATTTAGGGAAGTTATTATCGATTACCTTTTGCCCAATGAACAAATGTGCCGTTATATACCGTCACATAAACACGTTCTTCAATCATATGAAGGATCTGCAAGAGAGTCCTCAGAGTTAAACGCTGCAAGGAATGCTATAAAAATATGTCCAACAAAAAGGGCAGAGTTTATGCCACTAATACTACGAAAGTTAAGACGTATTGTGGGCATTGCAAGGGTCAGCCAACACTTTGCTTGAAATGTTTTAACAAATTACGAAGTAAAAGCAGTGTTTATTCGTAATCCGTTTGATTTATATTTAAAATAATATGATTAAATAAGATTAGATTCAATATAAATTCGCGATGTAGAGTCTGTGTTGACATATTCTTCATGTTTCAGAAAGCTCATCGTGCAACAAAGTCTAGAGTAAGTAAATTTCTTTTTTAAACATTTCCTTCATAATTCAAAAAAAACTTTCATTATAAAGATCATACTAATAACTTTGTTTTTCTTTCTTTTTTTCAGATAATCAATGCAATCATGCGGGTGATAATGAATCGAGTATAGTACCGTTTAAGTAATATAACAATCATGATTTAGAAGGATTCTTCGTTCGTTACTTTAATTTCGTCCACGTTTAACGATTTAGTATCATATGCAGTTAAATCGACTGCGAGCAAAGCAGTCAGTCATAGAGTTATGATTTGTTCCTATAAAGTCTAAAATTACTTTTCTTTTTATACTGTATTACACTATTCGCTTAGTAGAGTCAGTGCATCGAAGAAAATGATCAAAAAATAAATACATTTTCTTCCATAAAAGCATATTGGTAAGTAAATTTTTTAATTTCATTCCTAATAATTTCACAATTTTTCTATTAATATAAATTTAATACAAATTTGTTTATCTTTTTACTGATCATCATTATGATTGTGTCTTATCAGTCTACAACGAAGTTGAACTACATTTTCAACTTACTTATATATCGAACTACATTGTTTTCAACTTTCTATGGATCCATACTCCTTTAATTTTTACTTATATCGTGGACGAGTATTTTGGAATCATCGTAGAACTTCTTAAGTAGTGAGTGAACAAATTTAAAATACCTTCAGTACTTAATCATGCCGAGGATGAAAGGTCCGAATCAGCACAAGTTACTGATTGTAATATCTTAAATAAGTTATTGACGAGCAGGAGTAATTCCTTATTTGGATTTACTCGCGAGTGGTATATTTTGAATTGTCCATATCTATTCTGCATTCTTATTTTTATTAACTCACGATAAGATCCTCTTGTTTCGTTGGTATAATTAATTAATGGAGCAATTAATAAAAACTTTCTTTTGTTCTTATTTGCTCGCGATATTAGTGGTGAAATCGGGCATTATTTACTCGATTCCGTCTAAATTGCATGTGATGTAGTCTATATGTTATATGCATTGCTTCGTACTCATCCCATTTAAATGCGATTTAATTCGACATATCGATATCATTGTACAAAAAAATGAGCAGAAAGACAAGTGCGACGGATAAATTCTGAAAAAAATTGGTGAATCATGATCGTATTCTTTAATTAGAATGGTCACTTGTTGAAAGGAGTCACCTGAGGTATTTTGTTTATTGTAATGTGAGAAATTAATTAAATATTCAATCTTTTTTGTTCACAAAAGAAAAGTTTTGGAAAGAAAAAAGTCACGTAGAATCATTGCTAATGGAAAAACCAAAGAAACTTGTAGAGACGTAGTCCTTCGGCTTCAGAATGTGTTAATTTATTTTTAGATCAGATTTTCAGCTTCTAACAAACTAAGTTTCGTTTCTTCTAATATAATATTCGCAATCTGTTTTCTTCGTTTAAGTATTATATGTATTACATGTTAGATAGAGTCATGCGTTAAAATTTTTTTACAACGTGATATAGGGATGCATAAAAACAGATAGAAAATTAAATTGTAAAGTGCACCTACATATTGATACGTCAAATCCTATTATATTTTATGTCGTTGAACATTGATCGTGTATGATTAATATATTTTCTTTTATTCGTTACAGGAGAACATTGTTGGATTTGTTAACGTTAGTACTTTTCGATTTTCGCGTATTAGAGCACCTAAACTGGCTGCTATATAAAAAAATATGTATGTGGGTGTGTATGCATTTTTGAAGGAAAGCACGAAATATAAATTTAATTATTTACGGGATAGAAAAGTTTCAATAATTCTTATTTATATTAAAATTTCTACAAAACGTAATGTTTAAGCGTATAATGTTTCATTAATATCAGCTTGATGTGATTATTACTTAGGCTAGTTGAAGAACTATGTCATCTGATTTATATACATGAACTATTGCCATAACATGGCATCGTGCACTTATTTAAAAATATTGAAGGGCATTGTTAAATGCATAACTTTAAACACGACTTTTAGATTCCTAAAAGCAATTCGAATAGAACATAATTACAAATATGATAATGATAATAATTAAAAAAATGCAGAATTGTTCAAAAGTTCTCATTCAAGATAGAAAGTTCTTTTCCAATTTCAACATGCAATTGTACTTAAAAATATACTAAGTGCTGTGCACATATTCAAAAATTTCATTTAATTCCACTTACATCGATTATGTTTTCAACTAGAAAATGTAAGAAATAATTCGTTGAATTGTATCTTTGTGAACAGTCTATAATATCGCTCACTATAATTTTGAATAATTTGAAAAGTTATCTATTTGGAAAAGTCATTGATAGTCTTTATAAATGATATAATGAAAAGAGAAAAATAAAACGAGTAACGAAATAAGAAGGAAAAGATTATAATGTTGATATGAATGGAAACGACGAGAAAGATGAAATTTGCACAGAATATTCTTGATACTTGGACATAGAAACCTTGCGTCTCTTCGATATAATCTTGTTGTTTTCGCGAAGATTTTGAAGCCAAGCTGGATACCAGCGTAGTCTACAATCGCAGACCAATAGTTTGTCTATGTGAAATAATAAAAGAGATAGTCATAATCATAATTCAAAATCTTCTTTCTTCTTATATATTTTATTAGTCACGTATACAAATTTCTCTCTTAAAAATATTTTCTTTTTAAGAATTTCTATTTAATTATTTTGACGACGTCCCAATATCTCACTATGACGTCAATAGAATTTTCTACGCCTCTAATCAGAATTAATTATCGACTTTTTATCATTTCATTAATCCTTACGTCGGTATCTCGCAATGTATCACGATCGTTTCTGTCACTTCCTCTGGTATGCGGGCAAGTTTATTGTTCTGCAAGTTGAGCGTTTTTAATGAATTCTGATTGTCAAAGACTACCACCATTGGGTGATAGGTCTTTGATTCTGAAACGTCGAAAATGTTATTACAAATTTTTTTGTAGGTTAAGAAAAATCATCGTGTCTTCGTAACAGGTGAAAGTATCCTCCGGGATAATCCATGGTTATATTGTTAGCTCTTAGATCCAGATGATGCAAACGATGAAATTATCTCAGCGCATTACTCAACACGGCGTGTAGATTGTTATCTCCTAACCCTAAATATTGTAGATTCTCTAAAAGAGGAAAAATATAGCACGATGATATTTTTGTTCCCGTTTGTCAATTTAGGGAAATAAATCATTGGGTTTTCAAATCCAAATCGTAAATACAATTTTGATACAATCAGTATCATTGAATAAGGTCATTTGAACTCTCATATTTTATACGTAACATACAGAGATTGTATAATGATCGTAATTATATATCCACGATATATCCACGCGAGGGTGAAAAATCTTACACTGCATCATGCATCATGCCTGGGTCATACACACTTCTTTGTAAGTGTCTGATTTGTGCTGATTGATACGCAACACCTACGATATACTCACGCACTTATATTACCGCTATATTCAAGCATGGCAATCAACTATAAATTTCTTTCAAAAAAAAAAAAAAAAAAAAAAAAAGAAATTACCTAACTTTTTGCGAAAATGGAGAGACTGTGTCCTACTTTAAACAGTAAAGAAAATTGAACGGTCTTACAAAACTATTTAAAATCAGATGAAGTGAGAAAGTAAGTCTACCTTCCAAAGAAAAATTTAGAAGCAATTCGATTGTACTCACTTTCAAAACCCATAAATCCGTCTGGATCGTCATGAATGATTTCATATTCGTCGAGTTCCAAAGAATTTTTGGTATAGGTATTTCTTAGGTATAACTTTTCAATTCTATGTAAAATGCGAACATCGATATTATAAAGCACGACAATAATTATCTCTTGGAAGCAATATCATTTAAATCGTTTTTTAAGTAACGCCGATATCTTTAGCGCCAGATAAAAAAATTGGTTGCTATTTAAAGGATTTATGACTTTTTTCTACATTTCCTTAAACAAGTAAATAAGACAATCGCTATATTTCTCTGTAATATTTTTTGAAGAAAATAGAATAGAACTCTCAGAGAAAGTAGAAGTTCAAAACCTTATTTCATGATATAATTTCATTTGGATTATATAAATAACGTTAAAGTTTTGTATTTGACGTCTAATTTTGTATTTGATCGTAGATACAGATGAGAAAGTGATTAATTAAAAATTAATCAAATCCATTAGCTTACCTTCGAAATCTCCTTCCTCGATTGATTATATTTTATTATCTTGCATCACCAGTTGCTTCAACATATCCAACGTGGAGAGTTGTTAACGCTATTTAATTTATTCCCTCTTAGATCGAGACGTATTAATTTTCGTTTAATGTTGGTATAATTTGCATTACGATTAAAACGTGACCTGCTGCATTGGAATAAAATAATAATAAATAAATCGAAGTACCGTATTGTACATTGAATGAATCCGCTTTTATCCGCTTCTTCTCATTTTCGTAGAGAGTGAGCATTTCAAGTATGTCGAGGCCTTCGAAAGCTTCGGCACGAAGACCATTTATATTATTGCGATTGAGATTCAAAATAAGCAAATGATGGAGATTTCTTAACGCAGTCGATGGAACGATTGCTAAATAATTCTGCAGAAAGTTCAACTTTGTCAATTAGTTTCCTGAAACAATGAATAAAATTATTAATACTCATTAAAATTTATTACGTTCGAATCATCGTTTAATCTTTCAGTCATTATCAGTAGATATTTCTGTTCAAATCTCTAACTTGATTCGAAATATGATTGAGTGAGAATTGAGGTCGAATTGAGCGAGTTAATTTTAATTTAGGAGAAAGCAATGATACAATATCCTCTTTGATACAAGAAATTTCAATCATATTCTATTATTCTTGACAGATTTACTGATTGAGTACAACGATGATTTCTCAATTGCAGCCAGAGTGCTGCTACCTTATATGTAACCTTGGAGCTTCGGTAAATTATTGTGTTTGAGTATCAAATAGAAAATGACAATATTTGGTTTTCCCTTTAGTATATTTATGGCTTTGGAGATATACGATAATTCGGTCTGTTGACATACGATATCCAAGCCAGCCTTTTTCATAGTGCAGGAACAGGGTAAGATCACGCGTTGATGTAGACACTTTGATAACTTTTTGCGCCAAACTGCTGGTCAGAAGGCAGATGAATCACGTTAACCTACTCGTTCTCATATTTTCTATATATATTTGCTTTCTTCGTTAATTTCTTCCTCTACTTCAACTTTTTTTTTCTGTTTCCTTTTTTTCTCTTTCCCGTCACCATTCCTTCTTCATTTCATATCCTGTTTCTTATGTTTCTCTTTCCTCATTGCGCCTCTCTTTATTTCCGTACTTCTAGCCTGCTGCTTAGGTTCTGTTCTTCTCATACTCACTGTTCGATTCTCTGTACCGGTACGCCGAGATTGCAAAAAAAACAGAACACGTTCGTGCAAATTGCTTTTAACTTTCGCGAATATACGATAGATAACGTATAGAGAACATCTTCAAACTTCTTTAATTCAAAAAATTATTTTCTTCTAAAGCGGAATCTTGTAAATGAGAAAAAGACCATTTTCGGACTTACTTTGCTATAAAATGAGTCATTTCTTGTCTTCTCAATGAAAAATTGCATCATGAAAAAACGGACGTATCTTTAATAGTATAGGTAATTATACATCAATATACACTATATATATCAAGATGTACTATATATAATCATAGCACAGGATAATGCAGATGACCGGAAACAATGCGGTAGGTACACGAAGAGTATATATTTCAAACGTTGCAATTTATTTTCGTAAGACAGAGGCCATACTACAGTGTGTATATTTAATTTTAAGATCGTAAGGAATTTACTAACTAGACAATTAAGAAATAGGTTAGAAGTAGTATACAATGAAAACGGTAGGCACGCGATAGGCCGCAGACGTTGCAATTTTTAATAGCTGAGAAAGCTTATAAAGTTCAATCAATCAATCAATCAAACAATATCTCGCTACCTCTCTCGTGAAAGAGAAAGGATTCTCGGGTATATTCGACTTGACGTCAAGCCAGCGAATCCTCCGAGTAGTCCTACTCCTTTTCCTCTTTCACATCAACCGCATAATTTTACTCCTCTATCTCTTTTAACTCCCCATGGGTTAATGATTAGTACGGTTAGGACATACGGGATAAGATTAACTCGTGTATTATGCTAGTTTGCCATAATAAGGGGTACTGTCTCACTATAATAAGAAGAAGTTAAGGGTCAACCACCGTGTCGACACAGTGCACAACTGTGTCTTGTGCTGATTGATAAGGGTTATGATAGTGGAGAAGAATGCTTCACCCCAGTCGGCTAAATCTGAACTACCATCACCACCAACCTATCTCTCTATTTCTTTCTTTCATTCGTCTTTTCTTTTTTTTTTCTTCCTCTATCATTTTCTTTCTTTTGACTGTCTGCTTTTCCTTCGCCCTTCACCTATTTATATATCCATCTCTTTCTTTTATCTCTTCATTACAGACGTTTTCCGTATCACTCATACATATATACTCTTCATCCGCTATTTTCCGTCAGTAATAACAACAAGGAAACTGGGATCAATCTCTTGAAGGAGTTAATGCATTAAATTTAAATAAAGTCCTAATATTTTTCTCACATTTTATCTGTTTCTGCTTTCAACGCGTTGCTTCTCTCTTTGTACCTATTTACCTGTCTCCCATTCTCTCTCTTTCTCTTTTTCTATCACTTTCACTCTCGCTCTTCGTATACTATTTGCCAGCTTATTACCATTCTTAACCCTCTTTCTCTACTCTCCCACCTTCTCATCTTTCTCTCTCGAAATCAAACGTATCTCGCTATCTGTCTTATTCTAACAATACGAGCTTCGTGCCACGAGTTCTCGCAAAACGACCTTAAGATTGTTCAATGCCCCAAGCAATCTCTACATCAAAGTCGACGATTTACTTGGCTAAATGGCGTAGAGATCAATGTTAAAAATATATTCGGTTAACGTTTTCAAGTGGCTAAAAAATCAAAGACATGCATGAACATAAGTAGGAGTAAGAGAATATAAGGTCGATGATAGCAAGAAAGAGACGAAGGAGGAATATGGGGACAATGATGTGGACAAGAACGAAACAACGATAGATATAAATTTTCTATTTCCTTAATGAACTTATCTATCCATCGTCTTTAAATCGTCGAAATGAGAGACTCATGAAAGAAAATAATCTTTTTTTGGCCAGTCCACGTTATTCTCGTGTTAAATAAACAGCTGTACATGGATTTAGTATCTTTTATTTATATTTCTATCCGCTTGTTCTTTTTCAAATGAATTCACGTGCTCCTTTATTAATATATGCATATGTGGAAAGAATTAGATTGTCGTTTCAGAAAGTATATATGTCGTGCGTGTTACATAAGATTTTTAAAGGTAGAAGGAAAAAATAAAAAGAAAAGGAGCAAAAAAATGCACACAAAACGATAATACAAACAGATAGCACACCAATGATTTTAAGAATCTACTGATATTTGTCACGCAATCGTGTGTCTTCTCACTTCCTCTATTTTTACATTCTACCGAGGTGAATACGATTTGTTGCTTTTTCGTTTTTATCCTGAAATCCCGGGATTATCCCGAAATGGAAAATGGGAGAGAGCGAGAGAAAGAGCTTTTCTTACAGTTACAAGCCGTTACATAACGCTATTCCATAAAATCGGAGCGTTATCAATCCGCAAACTCCAACTTTGACAAAGAAATGCAAATCAGAAAAATAGCAAAAATATCATCTTTAGGCAATGCGCAAAAAATCAAGACCAGAAAAGTAGTTGATCGAAAAATAGCATTAGAGGGAAATACGCAAAACAGTAACGTCAGAGAAGTAACTGAGCAAGCAAGAGAATAATCTGTCCGTAAGAAGAAATGCGCAGTAGCTAACATCAGAGAAGTAGCCTATCAGGATCTCAGTCTTTCCATGAAGAGAAGTACGCAGAAGAGCGGCGTTGGAAAGACAGCCGAAGAAAGTCTGGCCAGTCCTTGAGAAAATACGTTGATGCGACACAAAAAGGTAGGCAACGAAATGACGATCAAAACAATTAGTACCTATGTACTAAAATAAGTTTTAATAGAAAGAAGACAAGAAGATAAGGAAAGGACCAGAGGATCGGCCGTTCTAGAGTACACCAACAAGGAAACATCGGTGAGATAAGTAGACTTGGTAAATCGCGAGTAAACTTAGGTGAAAAGTAAAGAGCAACGCTTGAAAGGTTATTGAATATGCTTCTGAGTGTACCTGCCGAAGTAAATTTTTCTTAAAATCGGAAAATTCGATCGATTTACACGAATCAGCTTATTTCCGAATACAATTATTACACGAAAATGAGCTGTAAACTACTCTAGTTATATTACACGTAAAGCTCATTTTCGTATAATCGATCGATTACTGCTTCGCAAAACAAGTGGACTCATACCGGCTGATTCGACTCGAATGAACAATAACATAATGATGATCGATTAAAATAAATTTTACGAACGTCGATAATTGCTACGATAATGTAAAATCGATTGTTGTAAATCTTTTAGAAAATTTTCCAATTCTCCACAAAAAAAAAAAAAAAAATAAATAAAAATAGAAAAAGAAATGAAAAGGATCATGATCGATGCTGTTCGTCCTTCTAAGAACTTTTAAGAGCAATCACTTAATCATAATATAATTTAATATTTCTCGTAAGATCGATACGTCAATGGTACGATCTATTTATAAGACAAAGTTGAATCTCTTTACGTCACGTCGAAACGATCATAAGCCTCAAACGATTCGATCTATCAACGAAAAACGATAATTACTTTTCCATTAAAACGATCTTGTGAACAACGTTTACGAGCCACAATCTTCTACGTCACAAGCACAAGAAATGTTCAACGCTGAAGAAGAAGAAAAAAACATAAAAACAATAAACATGATCTATTTCCGACAATAAGCGAATAATATGTAAGCAGATAAAGTTCAATCACTTTTTTTCACGAGAGGAAAAACACAACAAAGAAAATCTTCAAAATGCAATAAAGCAAATATTAACCGTTTGCGTACCAGAGGATTTTGACATAACATGATCGAAAAACGCCAAGGAGCGCGATCGCGTATCGAATAGCGCTTGTCATGTTCAATAAATAAAATAAAATAAAAAGTTATGAATGAAAAAAAAATATATATGTATATATATATATATATATATATTCCATTAATTTAGATTATGTAACAACAAAATACAAATTGGATTAATAATAGCGATGCGACGTACATGCGTCTGAAAGGCTGAGCGCGTTTCAACAAATTTCGGGTGGGCCGTCAGTTTCAGTTGTCAGTTTAGGCCAAATGCCCTGGTTTTTTTCAACACAAAATCTGAAGAGTGCGAAAGTAGTTTGTGATACGCAAACGGTTAAGCAGATTAACGAAACAGAGATGAAAAAACATGAGTATATATACTCACCAATTGTAGTAATTAATCCTGCCACAGCAAAATTTGCATTCTTTCTTTCTACGAAGAGAATATAAGGATAATTTGTTGAGCACGAGATTGATATAGAAGACGATAGAGACAGAACATCGAAAGGAAATTGTTACTTTGTCTACAGAGGATCAGGATCTAGAATTTTGGGGAGTCCCAACATCTGCAATAAGCATGAGTCGGAGCATCCTTGGAATCCTTCCAGACTTAAGTTTAAACAGAAATTTATACGGGCATTTTAAATGTACATTCTTTGCTGAAGGTTGGTTAACAAAAGGAATTAGAACTAGAACTGGATATTCTGGATAGAACTGGAATTAGAACTGGATAGAAACGAAATTCAAATTTTAGCAATACAGGAAACGAGATTTTTGGATAAAAATGTGACGGAAACAAAATATTATAGAATCTTTAAAGCCAAACCTGCGATTAAAATTATGAAGGGAATGTCACTCTTGGAAACAGCCTTTTATATCCATAAAAGATTATTAGACAGTGTAACTGAATTCAAATCCCGCTCAGAAAGGATGTCTCTTTTGACAATGAAATGCAAAAATAAATTATATACCTTTATTAATTGTCATGCACCAATAAATAAAAACAACAAGAAGAACCCAAATAAAGTAGCGGAATTCTGGGACCTCCTGGACGATGCAATGTCTCAAATTCCAAAATCAAATGTAGTGATATTACTTGTAGATTTCAATGCCCAAATAGGAAGAGAGAGAATTCATAAATCAATAGTGGGAGAATATGTTGCACACCAAAGAACAAACAGAAATGGGATGAGATAGATTACTATTTACAAAAACTTTCAAATAAAGTTAATGTCAACTTTCTTCAGGAAAGTGCCAAAAAGAGCTAAAACATGGACTTCTCCAAATCCAATGCTAGGTGAATTTCAACTAGGAAATTATGAATGTCAAGGTAGTAAGAAGCAGAGAATTTGACTCCGATCACTATTTGTCTAAAATCAAACTCAAATTCTTAACCAACAGAAATCACAGAAGGGGGGAAGAAATAAATAAGTACAAGTAAAAAGTAAAGAAATTCAAATACCTGGGAGAAATAATTCAAGAAAATGGTTTAGAAAAATCTGCGGTAGAAGAAAGGGTACGCAAGATGGAAAGGCGTATGGTATCACTAAAAATTTTTACAACAAAAAGTGTTTATCTAAAAATCTTAAAATAAGGCACTACAGTAGTGAAACAGGAATGCTTATATGCGAGTGAATGCTTGGTACTAAATTATAGATTAGATAAACTAGAAGTACTAGAAAGGAGAATCATGAGGAAAATTTTAGGTCCAGTGAAAACAACAGAAGTATGGAAATTAAGATCTAATGATGAAATATAAAGGAACATGGAAGGCATAACAGAAACGATAAGGAAAAGAAGACTGCAATTTTTTGGCCATATTTACAGAATGGATGATTCCAGATTAACAAAAAGGATACTCATGTACCTTTGGGAGAAAAAGGCAACAACTAGCTGGATTCAATTGGCAAAGAAAGATCTAGAAAGAAATAATATAAGTGAGGAAGAAACTATAGACAGAGAGATTTTTAGAAAGAAGGTATTAAGCATGGAAGGATTCCAAGGAAGATTGAAGAAGAAACCTGGTGCGAAGTGGTCTGAGGACAGGAAGAAACAGCATAGTGAAAACATGAAGGAATATTGGAGAGAACGAAAGAGAAAACAGCTAAGTGTGAAGAATTGAAATTGGCACGTGGTCCCTAGTAGGCCTAATCGAAAGAAGAAGAATGACGGTAATGATAATAAAAATACTATATGCATACACGATAATACGTTGAATGATTTCTAAGAGTTCGGGGAGGAATAAAAGAAAAAAGAAAAATTTCAGCTGTTTGTCCGTTCGCTCGTAAAGATCGTGAACTATGATACTTTTTATAGTAACGATCGACAAAATGTAATAAAGGAAAAAACGAAGAGTGTGTCGTAACGAAACATCGATCCTTTGGTCGAGAAGCCACGTTTTGTTGGCTGGCACGACAATCCGGATGAAGGTCTTACTATAGTCAACTGGTCTCCGGTCATTCGCGTAGATCTTTCGAGCTGCCAGTCGTATTTGAGACTGTGCAGCGCGGCGCACCTACGCCACCAATATTCTATCTTCATCTTTCTCTTTCGTAGCGGCGACAATCGAATTGTACCTCGTTTGCACTGTACTTCAAAAAAAAAGTGAGATGGCGAGGAGTAGCACTTTTCGTTGCTTCTTCCTTAGATCCTTCCTTTTTATCTCTCTTTCTTTTTTCCTTCTATTTTTGTTTGTCCTTCTTTTTCTTCCCCCCTCCCTCTCTCTCTCTCTCTCTTTCTATCGTCCGTCCTTCCTCTTTCTTTCAGATTCATTCTTTCCCTCTTTTTCTCTATCTCTTGTACTAGAAGAAAAGTTCTTTTACACTACAGATAGAAAGTTCTTTAAACACCTATATAAAATTCTAAATCCAAATTCCCTAACCAGGGGCAATTTTGAATCGATAGTATATATATTAATCGATAATGTATGTATATAATCTTCGTAATGTTTCTAAGAATATTCTAGTCCTTAAATATTAGTTAATTATATTTCATGTTCTTTGTACATTAGTTAGTTAGTAGAATAATCTTATTTATTAATTATACCCACCCGAGTTCGTGATTTATATTTGTCGAAAGATTAAATTAAATTTATTTTCTTTTGATCGTGTTTTAAGGTTTTTGTAATGTTATTAAGAATGTCCTATCGTTTAAACATTATTCAGTTTTGTTGCATGTATCATTCAATTTTATATGTAAGATACGATTATGACTACATCACATGGTGATTTTGTGAATTTTTTAAATGATAGAATAAGGGAACTAACAATAAAAGGAGAATATATGCCATTGGAAGATTTTAATATAGATTTTATGGTAGTTCTATGGAAAAAAAATCGTGGATCTTAAACGAGTGTTTGAAACAGTGGATACCAAATAGGTAATAGAAAAACTGTATCAATATGGAATTAGAGATTATGTTGCAGAATGGTTTAGATCATATCTAAATAACAGAATGCAGCAGATTCGTAACAACGATAAATGATTACGATTAATTAACACGGAGCGTGGAGTGTCACAAGGATCTGTATTGGGACCCTTATTATATACATAAATGATATAATCAAAATATGCATCAAAGGATGTAAACAAAAGTTTGTGGATAATACATTAATTTATATTACTGGAGAAAGTAGTACACAGTTAGAGTCGGAAATCAATAAGGCATTTAATATAGTAGAAGAATGGATGAATATGAATAAATTGAAAATGAATTCAGAAGATAGTTAGGAGTATAAGAAAAGAGTTGAAAGGAAACACTGTATTGAAATGCTTAAATGGTACCAAGATAGAATATGTACAAATAATAAAGTAGGTAAAGGTAAAAAAATTAGTTCTTTAAATAGAATAAGCAATTATATATCGGCATATATTAGATGTGTTATATATAAAGCGATTATAGCGTTGCATCTTGAGTGTTGTGCAACATTATTAATAGATATAGGAGAGACATAGCTGGATAAATTGCAAACAGTGCAAAATTGAGCAATGAGAATTGTATTGCAATGGTATAGTAAAGTGAAACGCATCCTGCTAGCGTTGCAGTTTATGTCCATAAGGCAGAGGTTATACTATAATTTGTACATATTTATTTTTACGATTATGACGAATTTACTAACTAGACAATTAAGTAATTGGGTAGAAATAATAGATAATGAAAGCAAAGGATACATGTAACAGGCCAGAGACCTTACAATACAATTTCGTAGAACAAGGAGTGCGCAAAAGAGCTTGTTCTACGAAGGAATAAAAGTATATAACGTCTTACCAACTGAAATAAGGCA
The DNA here is from genome assembly GCF_910589235.1 of Vespa crabro. Classification (NCBI taxonomy): domain Eukaryota; kingdom Metazoa; phylum Arthropoda; class Insecta; order Hymenoptera; family Vespidae; genus Vespa; species Vespa crabro. The sequence continues at coordinate 6,147,400 of NC_060967.1, forward strand.
ATGCGAAAGGATAATTCTGTTCAAATAAATGATAAAAGAATTTATATGCGTAAATTTTTAATATACTAGCTGAGAAAAATAACTAAAGTTTAATCAATCAATTAATCAATCTCTCTTTACATACTCGCGAGTTTGAACTTCCAATTTACAGACGTCACCCTTTTTTCTTCCTATTACTGCACGGCCACGTTTTGTGTATAGTAAATTCGATCTGTAATAATATTAACGTCTTTAAATGTGTGGAGATAACAAAGAGAAAGAGGGAGAGAGAGAGAGAAAAGAAGACAGAGGAAGAGGTTCAGATGTCGACAGATACAGTTATTCTGACTTGGTTCAATCTCCGTTTCCACCCTCGACGGTGGTATAAGTGGCATTAATATGAATTTGAGAAAGCGGAATTGAAGAGAAAGCGGAAGAGAGATAGAGACCAACAGAGAGAGAGAGAGAGAGAGAGAGAGAGAGAGAGAGAGAATGAGAAAAGTATAGATGGCAAATGTTAAATGGGATACTAGAACGAAGGGAGGAAGTGAAAATTAAATAACAACTAACATAGTATCACATGAAACACATTACATGATCATAACAACGAATCTATCGACAAGAAGTGCAACAATCACAGAAAATATATTAATTAACATTAACATGGGAATAAGACAATGACATTCCACTTCATGTCAGCTGATTGCTCCATGAACGTAACGGCTATTGAAACAGTAATCGAAGAAAATAAATTTACTCAAAATTCACTTTTAGATTGACAAGTAGGAGATATACTTTCTAGTAGAAGATTCACTTTTAGATCCACAAGTAGGAAATATACTCTGATACAAATTTTAAATAAAAAAACATATAATTTGAAAAGATCAGAAAATCCTTAATACCTTTATAGTCTAACATCAAAAAATTTTTAACTCTTTAGAATCGAATATATCGATTATGCTAAGTGAAGAACTTATATTTATTTATATAAACGATGTTCAAAATTTTATAAAACGCTCTTTCGATCTTCCCGAAAAGAAGCTAATATGAAAGAAAAATAAAGTACCGATGGATATAACGAATTCGTCTACAGAACTCGACCAGAATTTTCTCTTATAAATGAAAATGAATATGTATGTATATATATATATATATATATATATATATATGACAATCGAGAATTTATAGCTTAAATTAAATATTATTATAATGTTTGATATCGCAAATATAATGTTCATATTCGATACACTCCCTGAAATTTTATTCGATTAAAGCAAAAATGTTATGTCCGAAGTATTCGAACAATATGCAAAAATTTTCCAAATTCTATATTATAGAACATCGGCACCGTTAATCGAATGGACCTTTCGAATGTAATTATCATGGATCTCTAGATTATTTCAACTATTGTACAAGCAAACGGCGCGACTAGAACTAATATCTTATATTTGTTAATCTTTTTTATAACACGTGTCTATCAATAAAACGATCAAACAGTTATATTATCGTATACGATGAAACTTTAGATCTTTCATTTGGTAAAGCAGATAAAATAAACTTAAACTAATTAAGTTATCCGTGCCATTGACACTTCTCGCATCAATAGAATTAACTATAGAAAAAGAAATGACAGCTACTTCCAGTAATGTCCTCCTTACAATTTCAGAATTTATCCATTAGCTTATTATCTTAATAACTGTCTATTAATCTATTGAGCCAAACAATTTACAATATCATAGGAAAAGAAGTGTAAATTATATATATCAACAGAGCAATTAGAAATATCGATTGAGTAAAATATGGAGATGGTTTCATGCGTATATTCAAAAAAAAAAAAAAAAACAAGAAAAGAATTATGACGTTTTCACAGGAACAGTAGAAACTGAGGAGAATAAGAGCTCATCAAACATAATATTCTCTTCACTTCTGCCGGCTTTATCCAAGCTTTTCACATAATGATGACAAAAGAAACAAAGCTTACAATAAGTAATTAAAAAGTGAAATAGAGCAAAGTTAATGACATATAAGGGAGATCAATTTTTCGAACGTTAAATTCACATAATGACTTTTCTCGTTGTATGATTGAAGACTATAAGATAATATAATACAAATGAAAAAAAGAAATTTATTTAAATGAAAAGTTAACATTATGGGTTCCACATTATGGGTTCACCTGAATAATATATACACGCATACATTCGTATTTGTACAATAAGAATAAAATAATAGAGCAGATATATTGAATATTAAAAATGTAAAAGTTAATAAAATCAAACAGGCAAGTTCTACGGCAGTGGAATGATCACAAGTAAGATAGTTGACCAGGCGAAGGAAATTAACGAACCAATTGATCATCAAAGTACGAACAGGATGGTGAGGTTGTCGGTAACGTTTCAGAATTACTAGAGAAATTATCTATAAACGAGAAACCACAAAGAGAATCGGGTTTACATCTTCATGTATTTTTTAACAGAAAAGTTCAAAAATTAAAACAGAGGAAACGGCAACAATTGAAAAATTATAAAAAGAAAGAAAAAGGACATAAGGAATTGCTAAGTGCATAGGTACGTAGTTTGTAAGATTAGCAAACATTGTAATTATTATTGCAACACGGTGTATGATGAATATGTGTGTGTGTGTGAAGGAATGAGTGACATATATAATAAACGTGCAAAGTGAAGTGTGAAACAAAATGTCGGCAAAGAGCACCGAAATGATGACAGGAAACTTTAAGGAGAAAGAAAGACGATAAGTGATTAGACGAGAGTGAATAGAATATTCGAGGACGAATGTAAATATATGCAGAATGGCGAAGTGCGGAACCGTTGTTGTCACAATCTCATATTACGACGATATTCTTTCGAATCTAAATCGGCTTTCTGGAATAAACGATATTAAATCGAATCACTGCCGCGTTATTACTGCGATTCTCGAACTCATTTATGATTGTTTCCGATATCTTTAGATTTTAACACGTATATATATATATATATATATATATATATATATGTAGCAGCTAAAGGTTTTAAAATGATATAACGTAGAAATGATGAAGTACCTAGTGTTCGATAATGTGTCGAGCAAAGGACCTACCCTTCAAATATCAATGCAACACTCATGGATCCACACGGTCACCAGGACAAAGGACCAAACATGAGATTGCTTCAACATTTCGAACGAACTATCCAGACATACCCACGATCAATAAGAATATTGCTTTCCCTTTCCATGTACCTTTTACTTAAATTCCTCTTTTTTCATTTTCCTTTCCTAATTTGTTAATGCCTTCTTGGATAGTTCGAGAGAAATATAAAGACGGTGGTATCCAAGCATTCGCATTCATCAGCAGGACAACCGACTCTTACGAGTATTACTGGCTACGCCTTTAACGGAGGTAACCGGCACGATGGAAATCGTTACTACATCCATAATTGTATCATACTTCAACAAATATACTGTGATAACTTCAATTCATGATAAAATTCATTAACGTGCATTTATCTCACGAGTTCCACGGGATCTTTCAAAAAAATTCCCGTTCTCCCATTAATTCGCGAGAACCGGATCCGCGAACCTGGTCCGGTGCAGGACGCGTACCTGAAAATGCTCTCGTACGACGCAACCTCGTTAAATAGAGATTCTGCTTCATTTTATCTAAAAGGAAACGTACGAATCTTATACGTAATTTAATTTTTTAATGCTCGAATAAGTAAATAATTTCTTGAAAGATCTATACAAATTTGAACCAAAGATAGTAATAATAGTAGTCATAAAATATTAAATAATAGAAAAAAATAATCCTGGTATGTATATTAAATTTGTCTAATTAATAATATTGTATTAATGATATTGATCTTTAATTTAGGGTATATAAGCGCCTGCACAACGGATCTCAGGGGTTGTATTTTTTTTCCGACAGTTATTTTCGGTTATTTTTTTCGAAAGTTATTCTCGACAGTTATTGTAAAGTATTAATAAATTAATATTGTTAAGTTAAAGTCAGTATGTTTTAAATAACCCCGTCGGCTTAACTTCCAACAAAATTATTCTCGCGAGTTTCAAGAACTTTCTGCCGGGCAGTCAACAAGTTCAAAGCTAAGAAAAGCTATCTGTCCATAAGAAATGAATTCTTAACTATAAGTTATTCTTTTACTAGGTGGTGCGTACGAATTGCACGTACTTAACGATTCGATTGGTTACCACAAAGATTTGGGAAATGTTCCAACGGAAACTACTGACCAACACGAGGCCGTACCTTACCGCCTCATACCCATCATGATTGAGAAGAAGACTTTCTATCCAAGTCGACAGATCCTCGAGTGAAACTCACCCAAGCAATATCGCCTAACACCGATCAACATTACCAAGGAGATCGTTTGAACGGAAGACAGCTCGTATTAGTCTCCATCCCGTGTCAAGAACTGCACATAGAAGGTAACGGCCAAAAAGGACACAAATCCCACAAGTTACCTCAGGTAAGTTCAGTAACTTATATATTTTTGTTGAGGCCCGTACCGCGTGGGATGTGACATAAATTCGGTGACAGTGGTGGGATGAGTTGATACGATATGTCAATCGATAAAATGACTCGCTCTGACAAACTTGACGCGACAGAATGGAGACGCGTAGTAGAACCAGACGACCAACGAAACAAGTAATCGGAGGAGCTCATAGGCAACTATTGCACAAAGAGTCTCAGTTATAATCACGCGAACAGGCTATATGCGAACGTGAAGAGATGCTTAGGCGTGGCACCGAGTACGCATCCGCCGCGAAACCAGAGATCGATCCTATCACATTCATAATGAAAGAAATACTCGCTATAAGGAGTGAGAGTCGTTCTACATCTAATAATCATTCGGTTAACGAGGCACTGGGTATGATACCGAAATTTGACGGAAAAAATATGCCCCTAACTTCATTTATAAAGGCATGTAAGAGAGCGCGACAGACGATATTTGAAGATCACTTTACGATTAGCTGCAATACGTAAGTTGCACAATTCCGCGCGATCGAGAAGCACGATCTTAAGACAATGAGTTCGTTATGTGACAGACTCAGGCGGGCATTAGGAACGCGTCATTCACAAGAAAACTACAAAGCAGAGCTTTGAAATATACTAATGAGAGAGAATGAATCAATTATAGGATACATCGGTAGAGTAAAAGATCTCCATGAGGCACTCACGGATGAAGAAGAATATTGGGAAGAAGCTTCTAATGTAAAAAGGTGCGAGATTGACGAACTCGCCCTCCATAGTTTCTGCACCGGGCTACCGATGGAGTACTTTCCATATTTATCGGCTCATAAATGTAGGGACCTTACAGACGCATGCGACAAAGCAATAGAATTACATTCCGCAATGGAACACGTCAGCACTTGCTTTCTTCGGGACGATCCAGAGAGGTGAGTTATAAGGCGATTTTGAAGATTGAATAACTTCGTTTTCTAAGAGCTCGCTTATCTGTTTGTTTATTTCCTCCTTGTGTATAGGAGGGAAAGGATACTGGCGTACGGAAACGGGTGTTGAATCTACGGTTTCGATCTAATGAGTTATGGTATTTGTGAACGTGAGTTTATCTTCTAGTAAATGAAATAGTTCCAGGGAATCTCTTATCATATCTTTTGTCGTTTTGATTTCTTCTACTTTTAGTGATTCTAGGTTTATGCTCTGGAGAGCTCTCGTGTAACGTTCACCGGATATTACAGAAGGTTTATACCAAACTTCTCCGCTATCAGCAAACCACTCACTAATTTCTTGAAGAAAGACATTCCATTCAAATGGGAGGAGAGCCAAGAGACCACGTTCAAAACATTAGTAAATTTATCATGTCAAGAACCACTGTTTGAATACCCGGACTTTTCAAAACCATTGGTCGTTACAACAGACGCATCCAATTATGTTATCGGAGGAATATTAAACCGAAGCGAAATAGGGAAGGATCTGCCTATCGCATATACTAAAGCTCGAGATTACTAAACCAAGCGGAACCGAACTACTCGACCATAGAGAAAGAATTATTAGCCATTATATACTCAATGAATTATTTCAGACCATATCTTTATGGTACTAATTTCTCTTTAGTAACAGACCACAGGCCCTTAGTATGGCTGAATTCCATGAGAGACCCTACATCGAGATTGATACGATGGCGATTAAAGCTAGCCAAATATAACATTGTACATAATGCCGGAAAGAGAAACGTAAACGCGGACGCTTTATCTCGAAACCCCGTGGGCCTTCATAAACAACAGATACTTCCGATAGTAGGAACGAGCTCGAGTGACGAAGAAATGTATATAGCTAGAAATAAACGCGCAAGATAAAGAAGCGGATAATATAATAAAAGAAACTGTTCAAGTCTCACCCGACGTATACGATAAGACAGACGAAACTAGTGACTAAACTCCAACCGAAGAAACTTACTCTCACATCGACGGCAATCTAACAGAGATAACAGACAGGATGATAATGTACAACGGGAACATTACATTCTTTATTACGAATAACGGAACTCTAGTAGATTTAGACGCAAGAGAGCTAACAGACAACCATACATTACCCACCAACACCGACGCAACCTTTGGAAGAATAAAGAAAAATGAAAGGTATTTAAACGCGTTACCCGTCAAGAAAAGAATCTCACTCTCTGTTCAACTAGAGACCCTGGTCGAAGTCCTTCATTCTCCTCTTGACGTGGCCATCGAACTACAATTAAAAACGATAGCAATCTCTAGAGGACCAGTGGGAGATATATCCTGAGCCGGCGTAAAGCGCAAAATTCGTTCGATCTTTTTAGCTAGAGAAACAATGATCATTATATTAAGGCATGAGATAGTGATACCTAAAGAAACCGAACGAATTGAAGTAATACATGACAATCATTCGACGCCTGTAGGCGGACATAAAGGTGTATCGGAAACTTACTCTAGAATCCGACAAAAATACTATTGGGCAAATTTAAAAAGAGATATTCAAAATTATATACATCAAAAATTTGTCAAACGAAAAAGCTTGTTAGGTTAAAAACTCATCAACCGATGACTATCTCTGATACGCCCGGGAAGGCGTTCGATAAGATATTTATGGACATCATAAATCCGATACCTACCACGAAATCCGGACATAGCTATATCTTAACAATGCCATCTTTTTAGTAAATATTCTATCGCGATTCCTCTTCAACAAGCTTCTTCGGAGGAAATCGCTTATGCGATTTATTAAAAATTTAATATGCCGATTTAGCTCTCCAAAAGGTGTCTTGACCGACCAAAATACTAACTTTTTGTCAGAATTAATGAAAGCTGTAACTAGAAAGTCCCACATCCATCAATACCAGAGAAGCGCGAATCAAACGGTTTGATTGAACGATCACATCCTCGTAGAATTTTTGAAACCGAAAACAGCCCAAAATGGGACGCGATTGGATTGTGATGTGGCAATGTTTTCATATAATACAAGCGTACACTGTAGGAACGATGTATACACATCACGAATTAATGTATGGCCAATTAGCCAGAACACCGGACGAGTCAGAGCAGATTCATAAGTTCGCAGGAAGCCGCGAAACGAAATTTAATTAACGCTAAAAATAAATCAAAAATATATTATGACAAAAAGCAACGAGTTGTCAATATTAAAATACAAAGCCGAGTGTACCTTCTGAAAGGGTCACATAAAGGTAAATTCGATGACAAATATGTCGGACCATTCGATGTAATAGAAATATTAAAAAACACAATATAAAAATACGTACCGATAATAACATAGTATACAATACAACAGACTTAAGATTGATAAATCCAAATAAAAATGGGCATCATGGAAACTTGTAATACCGACGCACGGTTTCTCTAAGCGCAGCATGGCGCAAAGATCGCTCTCCCTTCCATGATGACGATTGGTAAGGTGGTCCCCCATCTTAGTCTATAAGTTAAAATATAAAAGATGCTAAATGAGCTAACGGCATCAGTTGCCTTTCGACGCTTTGCAAGACAGAACAGTACAGAAGTTGACATAAAATCCTTACAATGAAAGAATCCTTTATTTCGATGCTGACCTTAATAAAAGTAGCAGTAGCACTGGTAGGGTATGATTGCGCTAGGCAATCCCTGAATATTACTTCATACTCTCTCCTAGAATATAGCCGATTGTGAGATCCCGAATCTCCAACCAATTAATAACACAATCTACGTAGAGTTACTACAGACTGCTGACTACTACTCCTTAAGAGTTTTACTGTCGCGTGGAGATAGACCGCACGATATTTCATTGCAGCATGCACTCACACGCGTCCATCGTTCATAATGGATGTCGAGAACACTTATTCATATTGACTGACCAATTGTGCCAACAGTTGCACTTTACGGGCACTCTCTCCCTAAGCCCGAACGCATTCATTCATTCAACCCGAACGGTTCTAAAGAAAAACAGCATCGAGACAAAAAGCCTTACCCTGAGTGGTACTGCCACGACAGATGGCACTTGCAAAGGTTCTCAATATAGCAACCTCTACGGAACATGGGATGACGTAGTAGTACAAGCCTCCGTTAGGATCACGCTACTTCGCCACTGACATGACAAAAGCCAATCAAACCCACCTAAAATCTGGAACCGTATGTGCATTGGACGAGGAAGCCTGCCTCGACTCGGATAAAAGCGAAAGTTACTGATCAAACATCTTCAACTGACTTCTGTGGAACATGAAGTCCTTTATGAAGGGCCAGCAATGAAACTAACACCTGCCGAATCATCTCAAGGACCCATAGTTTAGACAGTAGAGAGAAATACATCACGTTTGCTCTAACAAGAATCAGCATATATATATACCAAATATTTTATGCAAATATTCTTTGCTCTATCCGTAAAACAGAACACCTTAAGCTATTCATTATAGAAACATCACTTGGAAGAACATTTAAAGGAAAGACTAAAACTTCCGTAAAAAACTCAGATATCCTGGCCTATGTGAATTCAAAATTTATATATGTAAAAAGATATCTTAAGACACAACTAAACTCATTATATGTCGACATTACGCAACAAAAGTGTATCTTAGAGCAATAGATATTCAAGAATGCTCCTTCTTTAGCAACAATAGCACCCGAAGAAATGGCTTATGCCTTGATGAAGCAGCCAGGATACATAGCGGTCATCGCAGCAGAGGTAATATACACCAAAATGTGTTCCAATGGAAGTAAAAGTCAGATGAACCGAAAAATGTTACAAAGAACTACCAATCACTTATCGAAATGACTCATATTTCCTAGCGCCTAAAACTCGTACATCCTGAAAGAAGCTTAACCTTAGGAGAGATTGCACCTTAAGAGAGATTAAGTGAGATTGCATCAAGTACGGCACAACGACTCTGGGGAACCTTCGTAACCTTCGGATCAGCCAGCGCCGGAGTCTTGGCCATTTTTATGCCTCTTCGATTAGTCAACTTCATCGGTAGGTCGAGGCAACGCCTCATCTCCACGGCAGAGCCACCGAAGTTCAACCGGGTGTATAAGCGGCTGCACAACGTACCTCAGGGGTTGTATTTTTTTTCCGACGGTTATTTTCGGCTATTTCTTTTGAAAGTTATTCTCGAAGGTTATTCTCAACAGTTATTGTAAAGTATTAATAAATTAATATTGTTAAGTTAAAGTCAATGTGTCTTAAATAACCCCGTCTGCTTGACTTCCAACAAAACCTTACGACGTTCTAAACTATTTTCAAATTACATTAATTATTCTCACAAGTCTCAAGAACTTTCTGCCGCGCAGTCAACAAGTTCAAAGCTAAGAAAAGCTATCTGTCCATAAGACGTGAATTCTTATTAAGAATTCACGAATCCTAAGTTATTATTTTACTAGGTGGTGCGTACGAATCGCACGTACTTGACGATTCGGTTCGTTACCACAAAGATTTGGGAATTGTTCCAACGGAAACTACTGACCAACACGAAACCGTACCTTACCGCCTCATACCCATCATGATTGAGAAGAAGACTTTCTATCCAAGTCGACAGATCCTCGAGTGAAACTTACCCAAGCAATATCGCCTAACACCGATCAACATTACGAAGGAGATCGTTTGAACGGAAGACAGCTCGTATTGATGTCCGTCCCGTGTCAAGAACTGCACATAGCAGGTAACGGCCAAAAAGGACACAAATCCCACAAGAGTAGAAGCACCTCAGGTAAGTTCAATAACTTATATAATTTTGTTGAGGCCCATACCGCGTGGGACGTAACAATAGATTCTATATTATAATAGTAAAGGTACTTATTAACTTCGACTAAAGTAATGAGTAAAAAAAGGATAAAAACAAATGCAAAAATTATCATAAGGTAGTAAAACAAGTAGAAACGATTGGGATCAGGAGGACGGAAACAAAAGAATCGTTTTGTACTTTTCTTCATATGTCGCGCCATGCAAAATGATACACTTTTCCTTCTTTTGTTATTATAAATTACCGTCATTATATGTGTCATGATGGATATAATATATATATATATATAAGTACATTCTTCTGTTTCTTCTTAATATTACTGTTCTTATTACTATTAGGTGGACCGGAAAGTAATGTCGTTTCTGCGCATGTCGATATTTGATTGTTAAAAATTTATTCGTTTGAATTTAATCTAAGAAAGCGACATTACTTTCCGGTCCCCCTAATATATTGTCATATATTATTGCAATAGTATTAGTAATAACATACAGTGCACGCCTAAAGAAGAAATCATAATAAAACAGCCCCGGGACAAAAATCAGATAGATAATGTGGAAATGAATTTGTGTTTTGATCTTTATTGAAAATTATTCATTTTGAAAAAAAATCGACAAATATATAGATTTTATTATTCATTTGTCATAAAAAAAAATTATACCGTGTCCTATCTAGCACAGATCATAATCAGAAATTCATGTCAGTCAACATGGAGGAAATAAATATAAAAAATTAGATAGTAATACCTTACTAAATTATCATATAAGGAAAATGGAATAAATTAATTCATTATTTTCGTTTACATCAATGCAATGAAACAAAACCATTGGTTTTAACTAGTCTCGAGTACCTAGAATTCATCAATCACGTATCCAAAGGCTTGTCAATGTGCTATAAATTGTTTGCAGAACCTCCTGCGTTTTCAACGTATAAAGTCATATTTTCTTATTTTTGCCATAGAATCGTCTGCCTAAAGCTCATTAAAATGATCAAGTGAGTACACTGTTTATGACTTTTGTCGGATCATTATTAAATTTTTCGTGTATATTTTTCATTATGCACAAGAAATAGAATAAATATAAATTTATTATAAGTATATAAATATATGTAGTAAGAGAAAATAATCATATAATCATTTAATCGAAGTTATTTACTAGTGAACGAATTTAAAGTCATTACTACATGAAAGTGTTTTTATTCCTTTCGGAGATTGTTCATTGCGGACATCGGGATCAGGAATGCCGCTCTAAAATTTTTCTTTCTTTTTTTTTTATACTTCTATACTCTAATAAGCAACTCTAATTATCTAGTAAAATATCGTCTGATATTAAAAAATACGTATGTAGATATGCAATTACAACACGCGCAAGGACAGCAGGAATCCTGGTGCAGCAAAACTTTAATAATGATTTTAAAACGAAGGTTGAGTGTACAATATAGACATTTACACTTATCGTTTCAGCAATAACAATTTTATGGTACGTAGATCGCAAAACTTAAATAAAAAAATGGCAATGATACATCACGTATTAGAGGGAAGAGCTTAAAACATTACGTAAAGGAGTGAGAGAAAATAATAATTCTTCTATCTATGATTAATGTTCGATTCGAGGAAACATCTACGAAATGTATTTATTTCACGTTCTAGTGATTTTTTTCTTTTTCTTTTTTCCTTTTTTTGTCCTTTATGTGTAATTTGCTGCACTTTTGTAATTTACAAAACGAGGATGATCGGGGTTTAAATTGATTGATTAAGCCTTTTCTAATAATTCTTGCTAGATACATTAATTGAATAACATCGATTTCTCTAAAGACATTAATCTACTTATATCGTATGAATTATATTAAGAAAGGATACTGATAAAGATATTTCAAGGGTCTCTGGTCGGTAAGCAATGGTAATTCTTTCGGTTTTTATTTCGCTTTTTTTGTATTAAGATTGTTTATATGAGAATGGAAACAACATCACACTTTTTTCGTTTAATCGTCATTTAATAACATTGTTAAATATTAATATGGCATTTATATGGATCTTTGTTATTTCGATTTTTCAACATTTTCTTTCGTAGGTCAGAATATTATATTTTCATTAAGATTTATGAAAACTATCATCGATGGGATCTATTCGGGAATTTCATTTGGACTTGATACTTTAGGAGTAGACTTTTGTTATTATTGGCTACACCGTAGTGATCACGGTAAGCCGTCACGCCAAGTTTCGCGTTTCTCTGTCTCTCTCTTTCTTCCTCTTTCTGACTTTCTACGTTCGATATTCTTCGCAGACTTGGTACAAACTACTCTCCGAGAAAGTTTACATTTTGGGCCAGTTATCCTTGATTCGGTGAAAGAATTCATCATAGCCATGAAAATAAATCCTGTTTGTTAGAATTAAGGAGATATTGCTAAAGTCTGGATTAAAAGGAATGAAAGGAAATTAAAGAAGACAATGATATTCCTTTGAAAATATAATGTTCAGGAGTAACTAAATAAAATACGTGTTTTGTTGTATATGTATATTTTGTAAATGCTTAAACATAGTTTGAAATGCCAATGAAGAAATCAACAAATGATTTACATTCAAAATATTTGATACTTGTATCAAGTATATTTCAAGTTAGATTTTTGTTTTCTTTATGATGACAAAGTTATTGAAATTGTTATCAGAATATTACACTTATTCTACATATTGTAACATTTCGTTACCAGTCATCGTTATTAACATTCGTAATAATATCTGTATTTTCTGTACGTCGTCTATTTCAGATACTTTCTGATTTATCACTTTTATCTTTGATTTTTATTATATCTCATTGGAGATATATTCAGTGCTTTCCCTTATTCTATTCCTTTTACTTGTAACTCAAAGTCACTATATCTTTTTTATTTAACTTCTTCCTCCTTGGTTCCCTTAAACGTGCTAAATTTTATTCACTAATTTCACCATTTTCCGTTACATGTTTACGTTTCTGAGCTTGATGAATTTTAATCCAGGAATTATAAAATTTCACTGAAGCTGTACCCTGAATTCTCATTCTATTTTTCTCAATTTTCGATTTCTGTCATATTCTTCAAATCGAATATATCCTTAGCTCTTTCACTTTCTATATGTTCTGAATTTTCTTCTATTTTTTTTTTTTTTTTTCCTATTGATTACTTTACTTTCTTACAATAATTTGCGACATTTTTTCGAGTTTTTGAAAAATACTTTCAACTGTAAAATATATATTTATAAATTGGACAACATATTATATATAGAAAATAATGGGATAACATGCTATACTTACTTATATTATACAAGGAACATAAAAATCGGGGAAACATTAAATGGCCATCCTTTGCTGCTATTTCTAATATTAATCGGTAGAGACCATCAATTATACTATCTTTAGATATTTTTAATATACAATTTAAAGATATTGGTTTCATTGGTACAGCTTTATGCTTTTTATTAAAATCATAAGATGATAATATCTGAAATCAATATTAAAATATATTTTTTTAAATATTTAAAAACATAGATACTTTTTTATACGTATTAATTAATTACTATACTCCCAATAGAAATGGTAAAATAGATGTGAAAGTATTTGTTTCCTTAGAAATATTAGGTAATGTTTGCAAACAATGGAAACATAAATTGTTGACTCGGTATTTAATTCTTCCAATAATAATCTGCTAATACGCAATTAATATGATCGTTAACATACCTGTACTAAAGGATATAACAAAGAGTGTAACATTAGTTGTTTTTTTGAGAGTGATATTGACTTGGATCAGAAGAATAATAAATTTATATGCCTCCAATTATATACTGCCTGAAAATTTTTTTCTATAATAAAATAATCTTATAAGTTTAATTAGTTGATAATAATTGATATTACCTTTTTCTTCAAAGTTACTGCATTCCTTAAATGAATAGCAAGCTGTCAGATATATAAAAAGGCATGACTGTACGCAAAATCAAAATAAATCTCTGTTAAAGAATGCCTCATAAAATTTATTTCTGGCGAAGTATTCGGCGATACATATTTGAAATTTTTTACATACTTGACGTAGGAGATCGACTAAAAGACATAATTAGAATTTAGTCATTTATATGATTGTGACGTCTATTCTGACTTAAACAGAAAAATATAACTTTACCTTTAATAATATTTCAAGTAAAGATACCCTATGAATAGCTGCAATACGTAATGTATATAAAAATGCAACAACTCGAACAGTTTCTTCATCAGTTGACCAAAATTTTAATAAGACTCTCAATAATGGTTTCTTTAATGAGAAAACATTTCATGTAAATGTTTTAAAAGTATCGTTTGCATGTTAGCTGATGAAACATTTTATAAGATCTATAAAAAATATTGTTATTTTAATACAAACATTGTTGCACATTATTATTTATGTTATCAATATTAGAATGATACCAACCGTAATTAAATCAGTTAAATATGATTTTAATGAATCTTTCACTTTGATAAATCTTTTGCATTTGCGCTGCAAAATATGTATTAGTATTCAATTTTTTAAAATGTCTGAATGCAATATATAAGATAAATGCAATATGCACAATTGAATGACTCAATGAAATACTGAAATTGTTATAATTAAGGTGCTAATTTTGCTAATCACAAGTACATTAATTAGATATATTACTTGATAATGACTACTTACATTTCCTTCTACTTTAAATTTTGTAGCATTTTCATCTTGCGTTTTCGATACGATTTACTACACAGCATAAGAAATTTCGAGTGCAATGTTCTAAACAAATAAGATTATAAATACACTATAATATATTGATAATACATAGTTATTTTGATAATTAAAAATATATGAAAACATTATTTCTCAGTTTGAATATTATTCTGCCAAACTGTTATTAATTATAGCGTAACTCTTATTCCAAACCATCAGATGTTATACCACTAGTATCTTCAGAGTCAAAATCACTTTCGTCGCTAGCTATCTATGATTTTATAACGAATAAATTATGAAAGTATATTATTAGAACATATTCTTTTTTTGTATTAGTATTTTAAACATATATTATATTTTTATATCTCTAACTTATCATTAAATTTATGATGTAATTCACCATCAGATTCATTATTACTATCGGATAAATCAAATAAACAGATATCTAATAGAATTTGATCATTTTCTTTCAAATACAAATAAAATTCTAGATACGTTTCCTTTAGCTTCTTCATTCATGATTTGACTCATATTCTTTTTGACTCATATCACTATCACTGCTTTCAATATCATCGGCTTTTTAAACCTTATTATTTCCTAATTATTAAAAGCATGGACTTTAGAATCATATATATATGTATGATTCCGTCAATCGTTATCCCCCTTCCTATTAAGCACGGTCACCAAAATTTTTTTGTTCAAAGTATTCTTCCTTTACTCTCACATTTTTTCCTTTTCTAGCAGATATAGTTGAATTTTTTATTCCTTTCTTCGTCTTCTTTATTTTCATTAGGTATAACTGAAACTAAATACACAAATAATTAATTAATAACATGTTAATCGTTGATATCTTTAAATAATTTAGAAAGAGGTAAGTATATCCAATATTTCATTTTACCTGATGGTTACGTACGTAATATATATGTATAAATATTTACGATATCCTTTAAATTGTACTATTTATTTAAAAAAAATAAGTTATTAATATTCGGCAGCTAGAAAGCCATAAGGTTAATCCATCAACATTATATTACCATTATGATAGATCGACAGAAAATCAACTTAGCTTCAAAATATCATAAAATATTCATGAGAGTATGATGCTTACTGATTCCACCAATCAAAGAATCATATTATCAATGGATGTGTTTGCATATTATGTTAGATTACAGTTCAATGAGTTTCGTATTTAGATATCGCTACGGACATGTTTATAGGCAAAAGAAATCGATTTTTAAATAGACTATGCATGTTAACAAGTATCAGAAACATCGACAGTATTTCATAGTTAAATTAATAATAATCTATATAATATGTAAACGCAAAATAATTGTTATGTTATGAAAAGGTGAATAATTAAATGACTGTGAACAATAGATATCAAAACGACCGACAATAAGGATCTAACAGAGTACTATCTTATTCGTTTAGGTATATTTTCAATTTATTTTTTTATATGCATATATTACATATCTCCTTTTCTAATTTAAATATTTATTATTACAAGTATTTTGTCACTATTACACAAGTACAATAATCATAGATAATTAAACTAATAATTAGATATAATTCTATACTATTTCCTATTTTTGAATAAAAGCTTAGGAATCAATAAGTATTTTTCTATTAATCTTGTTTTATCTTTTATTTCGGACGCATTCTTAATATCCATAAAAATTATTTCGCAGGATTTTTATCTATCATATTTTAATAATATTTCATCTTCTTTTCCCTGATTAATTTAATCACTATATTTCTTTCCGTTTTGTACTGCAACCAATGCTATTACATATCCTCGTATATTGCCGTATTATACGCTTCATCCATTTTTATATTTACCGTTACTCTGGTATCATCTGAAAATCATTGTTTCCCTTTCCATACTTTTGGGATTCTAAACTTTTTCTTAGGTGCAATGACGTTCAATGCCTCTATTATGTCATCAGCAAATTTCTTAGCTTTGCTGTTTATTGCATTATATCTTGACCTTGCCCTATTCTGTTTTTTACCAAGCTAACAAATTTATCTACACTAAATTTACTATAGTTTCTAGCAATAAATTATCTATAATTATTTCCAGCTTTATTCGTATATAAATCAGATTTTAGCCACGCACGATCTGCTACTTCATTCATGATAAACTACTTGTACTTGCAGTTTATTAATAGCAAAAAATAGACCTATAATTGTTTGACTATACTTTGTGATTCTTGACGGTTTATTAATATACTGCTTCATACCTAAACTTAATATCATCGTTTACATTTTCTTTGTATAGAATGAGTCTACCATAAAGTCTATATTAAAATTTCTCAATACTATACATTCTTCTTTGCATGTACATTCTTCTATACATTATACTATTTCTTCAATACTATACATTGCGAATTCCTTTACTATATCAAAAAGCTCACAAAATCACCGTATGATGGACTCGGTAAATGATATAAATGACATTATTGTTCCTTTATACAATTTTTCTTTTATTCCTATCGCAACACACCAACAACATTTTATCGTCACTAATATTTCATATTTAATATCGTTTCTTACATATGATATTGCTACTTTCATTGCTATTTTCAGAATTACATTGTTCTTTTCTGTAATCGCTATTTTATATCTTCCCAGCCGGCTTTCCTCTTCTCTTCCTCTATCGCTCTCATGAATGTTGGACATCCAGAACATTATGCTCCTAATTTCTCTTCAAATTATAGATTTTATTCTTGTATAAACAGTTCACACACTTCTCTTTCTTAGCTTTACAGTCATTGTTCTTACGATCATCAGCACATTTCAAACATATTACTGGTTGTGTACAATTTTTCTCAAGATGATAAAAATCCCAACATTTAAAACATATCTTTACGTTTATATAATCAGCAACATAACATTTCCTTCATCCAATTTTCCTATTCTTCAACATCGTCGCATGCATTGCATCATCCATCTCAACTATCAGTGTACCATCATTTAAACCATACTACTGTCTTCATTCTCTTTTCTAGTAATTTTTTTCAAAATTTACATATGAAATCCTTTTCTTGTTTTGTCCAAATGATTAGTTTTATTATCATTTCTATTATCTGCTCCTTTTCACATTCCATTTTCTTTTCTTTCGAATTGATAATTTCCTATTTAGTGTGAATACCTTTTGGCTCTATAATTTGATACTCCCTTTACTCCCTATTTATTTACACCACTTGATTTTAATTGTTTTAATTCTTGCTCACTTTTACAAGCTAAAATGGGTGCCCATTTTCCTCCTTTTCTCAACTTTGATACACTTATACTTTTGGTATTAATTTTAGTCTTTATCTATTTTTGTCTTCTCACTCTCACGTTATTCCTTTGGCTTTATTATAATAATATTTCCTTTTTTCCTTTCTTTTATCACTTGAGCAAACACAATATTAAAATACATACCGATAGTGGCGATGTACACAACAGACTTAAGATCCACAAGTCCAAGTAACACTCGACATCATGAAAAGCTGTATTACCGACAAACGGTTTCTCTAAGTGCAACATGGCGGAACAATTGCTCTCTATTCCATAATGACGGTTGGTACGGTGGTCCCCCACAATAGGCTATAAGCTAAAATATAAGAGATGGTAAATGAACTAACGGCATCAGTTGCCTTTTCGACGCTCTACAAAACAAAATTTTTATACTTACTTTAGTAAAAGTAGTAAAAGTAGCAATAGCACTGGTAGGATACGATTGCGCTACGCAATCCTTGAACATCACATCGTACTCCCTCCTGGATATAGACGCCTGCGAGATCCCAAATCTCCAGCCAATCAACAACACGGTATACGTACAATTACTACAGACTGCTGACTATCACTCCGTGAGAGTCTTACAATGTCGTGTGGAGATTGACCACACAATATTCCACTGTGGCATGCACTTACATGCGTCTATCGTTCACAATGGACGTCGAAAATACCTGTTCACATTGACTCATCAATTGTTCCAACAGCTGCATTCTACAGGCACCCTCTCCAGGACCAAATGTATTCATATCAGGCTTAAAGAAGAACAGCACTGACACGAGGAGTCTTACTTTAAGTGGTTCCGCTACGACAGATGGCATTTGCAAATGTTCCCAATATAGTGATTTTTACGGAACATGGGATGACGTAGTAGTACAAGATCACGCTACGAGACTAATTCGCCATCGTAGAAACGAAAGCCAATCAACCTAAAATCAGGAACTGTATGTGCATTGGACGAGGAAGCCTGCCTCAACTCGAATGGAAGTGAAAGCTATTGGTCAATCATCCCAACAAACAGCTGTGTTTTCCATGAATACGATGCTCTTTACGAAGGGCTGGAAATCAAACTAACACCCGCCGAATCATCGCAAGGACCCATATTATACACAGTAACTTTTACAAAAATCAGCGAGTTCGTTCCATGCGGATATTCCATAATAAAAGCAGAACATCCTAAGTTATTCATCATAGAAGCATCACCTGGGAGAATATTCAAAGGAAAAAGGAAGACGTCCGTAGAGAACATAGACATCTTCGCTTACATAAATTCAAAATTCATCTACGTGGAAAGGCATCTTAAGACGCAAATAACCCCACTATACGTCGATATTACACGACAGAAATATGTGTGGAGCAGGAAGTTTTTAAAAACGCTCTCTCTTTGGCAACAATAGCACCCGAAGAAATGGCTTATGCCTTAATGAAACAACCGGGGTACATGGCAGTCATCGCAGCAGAAGTAATATACATCAAATTGTGTTCCAGTGGAAGTAAAAGTCAGACGAACCGAAGAATATTATAAAGAATTACCAATCACTTATCGAAATGACTCATATTTTCTGGTACCTAAGACACGCATCATTATAAAGCAAGCTTCTCCAAAGGATTGCAATAAGCTATTACCCAATACGTACAATTTACATGGAACAATATAGAACATGGTACAGGGTAACTCCCAAATTAGTCGAATCAATACCTTCTCCAGTAATTTAGCCATTAACAAAGCCATGATGGAGGTACATCGACCCCGAACACCTAGAAATAAGTAGTATTTATTTGAATGAAGATCTAAATGAACTAAGATCGCATATAATGGAACCAGCTGAGAAACCTGCTATCAAAATCTCTTTGTACAACCTGATGGATGAAGAGTCATTAAATAAGATCGCACCAAGTACGGCATAATGACTCTATGGTGCCTTTATAACATTTGGATTGTCAAGCGCCGGAGTCCTAGTCATCTCCATAACCATTCGATTAATCAAATTCATCGTTGATACGCTCATCCATGGGTAGGCATTACATGACATATAAGGATGAAGCTGACACCTCTTGGGAGCACTATGGAGTTCGGTTACACATCTCCTCCTCCACCTCGGCAAAAGAGTAAAGCGGGAGGAAACACCCACAGGCACGGCACCCGAGGCTACCGCCCTCGACGAAGAGAAACGAAGGTACTCAGCTGACGCACACGACCGTGCGATAATGTGATAAGAGATTAAAGAGTGGTGGTCTCCAGATTAGTTGTCATAGTGATTTGAGGAAAATGTGGCGTGAAAAGCTGGCTGATTCTTTTGATGGTAGAGCACTGGCCGATTCTGGAAAAGTTTTGAACCAACATGATTGGATTACTGATCGGATGAAGTTTTTGAGCAGAAAAGACTATGTCAATTCTTGTAGACTGCTTATTAATACATTACCTACTAAGTCTCGAACTTCGCGAGGCAGAGTTAAAGATCGTTCGTGCCGAGCTGGATGTGGTTGTATTGAAACACAGAATCATATCTTGCAACAATCGTATTCATGATGCCAGAATTCGTAGACATGACTGTGTCTCTCAATATGTTGTCGGTAAACTTAGAGATAACAACTTTGTAGTTGATGTGAAGCCGAAGATTAGGACATCCCAAGGCCTTAAGAAACCAGACATTGTGACAACTGAAACTGGTAAATGTTGTGTGCTTGATGCTCAAATTATAAGCGATAAATATGAATCGCGCCGATGTGGAGAAAATCTCGAAATATGATGACCGCGAAATGATGCAACTGGTTAAGGATCGATATCGGGTTAAAGATGTTGGTATCACTTTTACTAATCGTGGTATGTCGAGTTTACACTCAGCTAAGAATCTACTAGACAGTAATCTTATTAAGAAAGGTGACTTGAAAATAATATCTTCTAGAGTCATTATTGGTGGTCTTCATGCTTTTAATATTTTTAACACGAGAACAACTGTGTCTCGTCCTATAGTCACGAGAACATCTGTGACACAAAGAAATGGAGTAGGCTGAAATTTTTAATTCTTTTTGGGATACCCGTCCCCCAAAATATCTAAATCCGCAACGGACAATAAAGGAGGTTTTAGTGGGTATCAAATTGTTGTAGTTCCACATAACCTAAAGATCTAATCTGATGGTATGCGTAATGCACTTCCTCCTTGTAAAAAAAAAGCCTCGTCATCTAATTAGTGACGCGCATGAATGGATTAACCCTTTGCGGTCGGTGTCCCCATAGCGAGGACATTTTTAAATTGTCGTAGAAGTCAATGACCCCACAGCGGGAACCTTCGAAAATCGCAAAAATAACAAAACACTATCGTCCCCTATGCCTCGTGATTCAAATATGCCGGTCGATTTACGAGA
The DNA here is from genome assembly GCF_910589235.1 of Vespa crabro. Taxonomy (NCBI): domain Eukaryota; kingdom Metazoa; phylum Arthropoda; class Insecta; order Hymenoptera; family Vespidae; genus Vespa; species Vespa crabro. The sequence goes on from NC_060967.1 coordinate 6,168,933, forward strand.
TAACAATGCATAATTGTTTAGAGAAATTTACAGGCAGTCAGTTTCGAATGAGCTTTCGGAAAACATGGAGATCGCTAAAAAGCTAGTCATTGTGTACATCACACACCTTATTTTACAAAAGTATCAATTTTATCAAAAAGTACCGCGAACATAATAAAATGTGTGTTCAAAATTTTTAAAATTCAGTGTAATTCGCAAAAACGAAAGGGTTTAGAAATGATTCGCAAGATAATCGAGAGATAATGAGTGATGATGGATTGGAACTTGAAGCATATAATGAAAATATGAGAAATTTAACGTACGATTCAGTACCTGATAATAACAGTGATGATAGTGACGAGTACATAGTTCCTCCTAAGAGACGGAATGTACTAAGAATTTAAAGTGACGTGGAGAATAGCGAAGGTGATGATGAAGAACATTTAGAAAAAATAGGACACTCCAGTAAAAGTGACGAATGGGAGGACGTCACAGAAAAAAACGATTTACCTTTTACTTTCAATTTTAAAACTCTGCGAATGGTAGGACCACAAATACCTCAGAATGTAACAAAATCATTGGACTTTTTCAAATTATATTTCACTAAATTATTGATAGACCAAATTGTAAAACACGACTAATGAATATGCACAAATGAAAATACCACTTGCAAGCATATCGGAATATTGGACAACGAGTAGCAACAGTAAAATTCCTTTCTATTCGGAGGTATTTAGCAGAGACCGATTCTGCCAAATTTTCTGAATGTTACATTTACAAGGCAATGCATCTTCCAATACATCTTTGAGAACTCGGATTCAAGGAAAGGCAAACAACTTTTTGCAGTATATCGACACGAAGTTTGCGGAATATTTTATACCTGATAAGGATATTTGTATCGACGAATCAGTTGTCAAGTTCAAGGGAAAAATTGCATTTATAACATATAATCCGAAGAAACCGACCAAATGGGGTATAAGAATTTACGTATTAGCGGATGGGGAAACCGGCTATGTATACTCGATTTTGCCCTATTATGGAAGCTTGACAACGGCAAATTTGGAAAAAGCAGAACTTCCGGTTAGCTCTCGAATTCCATTAACATTAGTTAAAAAACTTTTGAACAACATTCCGAGTGCTGAGGGTTATCACATGTACACTGATTGAAACTTTACAAATATCCCTCTTGCTAATGAACTCCTCAAACTAAAGGTCCATTTAACGGGTACTGTAATGCCAACGGGTAATGCTATTAGATCTTCTACCCATTTTAGTAATTTTCACTCTACCTAGAGTTGCGTCGGTAAGGCTGGGTAGCTTGTTATTGTCAGCGAGTTCTTTTACACCTATATCTACCGGTGTTCCGTTCGTCGTTGTGAAGAAGGCAATGTTGCCATTGTGCATAATTATTCTATCCTTTATTCCTATAATTTTTCTATTGATGTGCGAGTATGTTTCGTCGTTCGTATCGTCTGTTTCGTCGTTTACATCAAGTGGGGCTTGAGTGGTTTCGTGTGTCGTATCGTTCGCTTTCCTATCTTGAGGGTGCGCTTGCTTATTCTTGGAAGTGTATAATTCTTCCTCGCTTGAGCTTATCCCTACTATAGGGAGTATTTGTTTATGTATTTCAACGGGGTTTCTCGATAATGCGTCCGCGTTCACGTTTCTTTTTCCTGCTTTATATACTATACTATACTATACTCATATTCGGCTAATTTTAATCTCCATCGTATTAATCTTGATGTTGGATCTTTGACTGAATTTAACCATACTAATGATCTGTGGTCCGTTACGAGTGAAAAGTTAGTACCGTAAAGGTAAGATCTAAAATAATTTACTTCGTAAATGATAGCTAGAAGTTCTTTTTCTATTGTGGAATAGTTTTGTTTTATCTGATTAAGAAGTCTAGACGTATATGCAATAGGTAAATCCTAGCCTATTTCACCTTGGCTTAATATGCCACCTATAGCTTAATTAGATACGTCGATTGTAACAACGAAAGGTTTCGAGAAGTCTGGGTATTGGAGAAGTCGTTCCTGACATAGTAGATTTACTAGTGTTTTAAATGAATGCTCCTGGACTGTTTTCCCATTTGAATGGAACATCCTTTTTGAAGAGGTTTGTGAGTGGTTTACTTATCGCTGAAAAATTAGGTATAAATCGTCTGTAGTAACTGGCTAGTCCTAAGAACTGCTTAATGTTTTCAACTGAGCGTGGTACTGGGAATTCGTTTAATGCTCTTATCTCTTATCTTTCCTGGATCGGGTTTCACACCGTCCGAACTTATGTGTCCTAAGTAAATTACTTCTTTCCGAAGAAAGTTACACTTCTCGGGTTGTAGCTTTAATCCTGCGGTTTTTAATCGATCGCATAATTTCCGATATTTAATAATGTGTTCTGAGAGAGAGCTGGAGTAGATAACTACGTCGTCTAAATAAACAAAGAGCTCATTTCCTTGCATTCCCGTGAAAATCGAGTTCATTAGTCTTTGGAACGTAGAAGGAGCGTTCTTTAAACCGAAAGGCATGCGTGTAAATTCATAATGACCGTAAGGAGTCGAGAAAGCCGTTTTCGGAACGTCTTCCTTGCTCATTGCGATCTGATGGAATCCGGATGCTAAATCAAACGTGCTGAAGTACTTTGCGCTTCCTAACTGGTCTAATATTTCCGTGATGTTGGGTAAAGGATAACCATCTTTGACTGTTTTTTCATTTAACACATTAAGGACCGCTCACGAGTTCTCTCGTGTTTCGCATTTCGTCTGTTACGGATGGACTTACTTTCATACATTGCATCCTACTACCTCCAAGGCTGGTGACCAGACGATCCCATTGGTGGGAATCCGAACAGATCAAGCTACGAAAAACTGTATAAATGCACGAACGCAAAATAAAAACAGCTTAGTCTCAAAGAGAATTCGACACGTTGCATTGCATTTTGGTGATTCGAATAGCCTTCGTCTTCAAGTTCCTCGCCCTTTTAGAAATGGCCTCCTTTCGAAAAGAGATGGAAACGAACGAAGCTGAAATACTTTCGGAAGTTTTTGACGATAATTCGTCAGACGTTCCTAGTGAGAACGAAGATGCGGATGACTCTTTTGAAGATTGCGAGGAGGATTCCAGTGACAGTGAAATTATTACACCTGTAAAGAAGAGTAAGCTGGCAGTGTTTTCAAGTGATTCCAACACTGACGAAAATAATGATAATTGTTGGTCTGAAAATGACATACTACGACGCTTACAAATGTTTGAGGGTCATCCTGGGGTCACTACATTTCCATTTCAGTGTGACTCTGTGACTAATCTCTTTTTTGGTGAAGAATTATTTGAAATGTTTTGCAAAGAGCTGTGCAGCTATCACGATCAAACCGCAATGAGACGTAAAACACCATCCAGAACACTCAAGTGGTCTCCGGTTACACCGAAAGACATGAAGAAATTCCTTGGTCTAATTATTCTGATGAGTCAAACAAAAAAAGATAACTGCAAAGATTATTGGTCCACAGAACCCCTATATTTGCACAAACAATGAGCCGCCATAGATTTGAACAAATATGGACATTTTGGCATTTCAATGATAATACGAAAATGGACAGTCGCTCGGGGAGACTTTTCAAAATTCAACCCGTGCTGGATTATTTCCTGCATAAATTCAGAACAATATATAAACCAAAGTTGTCCTTGGACGAGGGAATGATCCCATGGAGAGAACGGCTAAGGTTTCGTACGTACAATCCAGCAAAATTGATAAAATATGGTTTACTTACTCGAATGGTGTGCGAGAGTGACACCAACTACATATACAATATGGACATATACACTGCTGAAGGAAAAAAATTGGAGCAAACTATTCTTTCAGTTCTTGGTCCCTATCTTGGCATATGGCACCATATTTACCAAGATAATTATTATAATAGTACATCTACTGCTGAATTGCTGCTCCAAAACAGAACTAGAGAATGTGGGACTATTAGAGAGAGCAGAGGCTTACCGCCAAATTTGAAAATAAAAACATCAACGATGAAGAAAGGCGATATAATATTTTCTAGAAAAAGTGATATTCTTCTTCTCGCATGGAAAGACAAGCGGATTATCAGAATGATCTCGACCATTCATGACACTTCCGTCTCGACAACTGGAAAAAAAATAGAAAAACGGGAGAGAACATTGCAAAATCTACCTTCATTCATGAATATAAGGGGTTGTCCGTGCGGATCAGTTCCTTTCATATGACCCCATTCTGAACAAAAGTATGCAATGGACAAAAAAAGTAGTCCTCTATTTTATAAACTGTGGGACTTTTCAATTCCTTCAGAGTATACAATGAACTCAATCCACACAACAAAATGAAGTACAAACAATTTTTGCTTTCGGTGGCAAGACACTCGATAATGGACGACAAAAATGAAGGCTCTCCAGAACAGGAAAGAGATCTGCCCAACCCTTCCCCTGGAGGTGCAGGGAGAGCATCATGTAAAGATCCACCCGGAAGGTTGTCAGGTGATATGAACAGCATCAACCTACTAGCACTGCAGCGAATGGAAAAAACAAATTACCTACGAGACCCTGCAGAGTTTGTGCCACCCATGGAAAACGAAGCGAATCAAGATATCAATATAAATTTTGTATGGTTCCTCTTCACAGACAAAAATGTTTCACACAATATCATACTTTAAAAAAGTACTAGAAACTTCGGTGAAATTTATTTTTAAATAAAATTTTATAACAATTATTATAAGACAATTTTTTCTAATAATACCTAAAGTGCATCCTAATCAACAATTTGTAAAAATTTCGTACAAATTAATTTTTTAAGTAAAAAAGTTATTATAATTATTAAAAAACATAATTTTTTTCAATAATACATAGAATGCATCTTATTATACAATTTCTGAAAGTTTCACAAAAGTTGCTTCATAAATAACAAATTTATGATGATTTTAGAACGTACAAGTTTGCCCAAAAACGTGCGGTCCCAGGCGTATGCCTTACAGATTTTTTTGCGGTCCTTAATGCGTTAACATTCTAAGCGCCATCGTTTCTTTCCATCGGCGCCTGCTTTCTTTGGAAAGATCCACAGAGAAGAATTGTAGGGTGAACGATTTCATTCTCTAAGAGCACGCTTATCTGTTTGTTTACTTCTTCTTTGTGAACGGGAGGGAAACGATACTGTCTAACGGAGACTGGCGTCGAATCTATCGTTTCTATCTTATGCGTTACTATACTGGTATATGTGAGTTTGTCTTCTGGTAGATGGAATAACTCCAGCGATTCTCTTATCATTTGTTTTACCGTTATGATTTCTTCCGCGTTCAATGATATTAAATCTATATTTTGTAATGCTATAGCGTAGCGTTCGCTAGTTGTGTTAGTGACTGGCTTACAAGAGCAAGTGTGAGAGGAGAGGGAGAATCGTGGCGGCCTTTGTCGATTGCGTAACTTTCGAAATCTCGGTCTCGTGCGTAAGGCGTTCTATGTCTCGTATGTCGTTATCTCGCCCTAGGGGAGATAAGGTCTGCATTCCTGACTTACTAGTCACGTTCGACGAATTGTTTTAGACGAGGAGATAAGAATCTCTTATTTCTTCTTTCTCTCTATCCCTGCTTCCAAGTTCTGGACTCGGTATAATGCATGTGTCGACCGTATCGAAATCTTGAAGTTCGATTTTTGGAATGACCACGTTTACGTTTTCCTCTTTTGTATTAAAGACTTCTATGAAGGCCTCTCCATTGTTACTGTTTACAATGGCTTCACCAACGTAGATTCCTACTCCTAATTTTAATGGAGGCACATAGCCTGTTTTATTTTCTTTATCTAACGTGTTTATTTTGATTATATTGCTGGTTCACGCCGGAATGGTTATCTCCTTCGGTTTGACGAAGGGCATAGTCATTTCGTGCCATTCTACGTGTTCCTTAATGAAATTTATTTTTGCAGCATCTTTGAAAAAGTCTGACCCGATAATGTCGCCATGTGGGATGGAAAAGAAGTCGGAAACAATGTGAAATTCTATTGGGTATCCATAAATGTCGATGATGCACATTCCGTAAGTACCCACCGTTTCTTTTGTAATTCCGCTTAGGTTTATTTTGTTTGTTTCGTTGCACATTAAATAATCGTCAGCTTTGCCTATTTTTAAAATGTTTGGCTCTAAAAATTCTATCTCTCCCTTAAGGTCTTTGGAAGAGATGACGACAGAAGATGAGCTCGGATCACTGCTTAATCGAACTGTGCGGACGTAGTTAGCTCGTCCGTTCTTACTCGACTGGCGTTCCTGCCACTTCTTTTTACGACATTCTTCGATTGTATGCCCGAAATTTTTACAGTACTTACATTATTTAGTAGGAGAGTGGAATAATTCTACAGCTCAAGATGTGTGAGGTAGACGAGAAGGATAAGAAGGAGGATGGTACGATCTGTGTATAGGAGCACGCCTTTGCGACTCTTGCCTGTTTTTATAGCATCGGTCCCGCATATGTCCTACTCTCTTGCAACATGAACAGATTTCGCGCGTGTCGTTAATTCGTGCTACTCGCGTGTTGGTCCCATTTGCTTTCCTTGGTAGTAATGGTAGTACTCATGGTAGTAATGGTCAGCTGGTCGTTCGCTGTTATCTTTCGAATGCCAAGATTTCGCGGCTTTTTTCCTATTCAATTCATACTGTATTTTGACGTGCAGCTCAATAGCTCTATCGCATGCATTTGACGGATTTTTACTCCGTTGATCTAACATATAAGGAAAGTACTCCATAGGGAGTCCGGCGCAAAAGCTATCGAGAGCTAGTTGATCGATCTCAGCTTTCTTTGCCTCGGACGCTTCTTCCCAATACCCTTCTTCGTCCATAAGCGCTTCGTGTAGATCCCTCACTCTACCGATATACTCTATCATATGCTCGTTTTCGCGCATTAGAATATTCCTAAGCACGGCTCTATAAAATTCCTGCGAGTGTATAGCTCCTAGCGTCTGTCGAAGTTTATTACATAACGCGTTCATGTTATGAAGTTCTTGTTTTTCTATGGCGCGGTACGCGGTATCGTGTATTTTCCGTATAGCAGCTTTGGTGAATAGTTCCTCTCGATAATCCGGTATCATTTGACGCGCTCTTTTGCATGCCTTGATGAATGACGTAAGAAGCATATTTTTCCCGTCAAAGCGCGGTATCATCCCTAATGCTTCGTTTATTGAGTGCTGATCGGATTTGGAGCGAGTCTCGTTCCTCATGGCAAGAATTTCCTGCATCATAAAGATGAGAGGATCCGTTTCTATTTTCGTTCGCTCTGATTCGCGCCTCATCGCGTCTTTGCGTGGGCATAATGCTTATTGAGATTCGAAATTAAGCAGTTTCCTCTGCGCGTCTTCTAACTCTTGCTCGTTAGGTCGCCTAGACCTTGCACTACGTGTTTCCATTTCTTCGGGGAGGTTTGCCTTATCGGAAGACATCGCGTATATTTCGCAACTCCTACCGTTGTCACCAGTTTTGTGTTACGTCCCACTCGGTACAACATTTTTTCAAGTTCGGAACTTACCTTGAGGAGCTCCAACCTTTGTGAGATTCGTGTCCTTTTAGGCCGTTACCTTCTATGCGCAATTCGTGGCACGGGATGAACACCTATACGCGGTCGTCTGGCTCGGCAACGTTGACAGGAAACTTCAGGCTGTTCTTCGCCCTGGGATCGGATGGTGCTAAGTCCCTCGGGATATAGATTGTTTCTTCAGTAGTGATAGGCACGAGACGGTATGGAATTGTCCATCCGTAACGGAATTGTCGGGTGTTGAATAAGGTTACGATAACTCGTGCGATTCGTACGCACCTCTAGTAAAGGATAACTAAGGTGAAAAGGCTTTCACTAGAATAATGCTTTAGCTTCGAACTTGTCCACTGCGTAGTAGGAAGATCTTAAGACTCGCGAGAGAATTTAGTTTTACGCGAGGTTGCCTGGGAAGCACAGCCGGGGTTAACACGTTGAGCGCCACGTCAGCCATCGGTGGCTGGACTTTCCGTTTAGGCCGCATCAGCCAGTGGTGGCTGACAGCGTATAACATGATATAGAACTATATAAAATTTACACTGTTTTATGGAATTGCAGAAAATTTATTCAAAATTTTCTTAATTTTGACACAATACAGGATTAGTGGATTTCATTGAAGCACGGTAAACATAAAATCGGTTCTCCTTTACAGGTATTACAAAATGTGACAACTCGCTTAGTTCTTTTCCTGGCCATTTCTCTACTACCTTTTGTTACATTTTTATTGTAACATGATTTACAATATCTTCGTACTTTGGAAACGTTTCCAGGTTTTCTTTGAAGTTGGTGTTGTTTTTTAGACCTTCTTACAATATTGTCCGATATTGTCTTCTTTTTCACAATTTGAAAGATATACTGCTAATTTCTTCCGGAATTCTGAATGCTGATTTTCTGCTTCGTAATATCTTTGTATAGAATGTAACTGTTTACAACCGTAGCATTCAATAATAGTTCGAAGGCTCTACAATACCAGCGCTTCTGAGTGGCGCGCATGGCCTGACGGGGACTGCCTTCAAAATCGGCGTGGTGCTCAACGTGTTAATTGAACGAATACTGAATTTAATACTTAACAAACTAATTTGTTAAAATTTTTAAGTACTGTGTATTTAAATAAAGTGTAGACGAAATTTCTAAGTATAAAAGAAGACTAACAGTGCGTTAGTATGATCGAAGTTAAAAGCAATGTTTAGTCGCGAAGAGAAGTTTAATCGTCGAGAGAAGTGTCCTCGATGAGAAATGAATCAATATAATCGGAGAGAATTATTCTCGTCAAGAAATGCAACAATATAACCGCGGAAACGAGCGATGCAGCCGCTTATATCCTCCGTCGATCTACGGTAGGCGGCTCGAATTAGCGCCGCCGTGGGGATGAAGCCGCCATGCGTAGTGGGGATGAATCTGCCGCTGCCGTGGTGGGATGGAAATTTTGGAGATTCCTATGCGGAAAACACGTACGACGGGTGCTGGTTTCGTTTCCTTACTTCTTTAGATTTCTGCGTCCCTTCTCGTTTTCCGGGGTTTGGCGTCGCTTTGTGGGGGGACGAAATTTTAAATATTTCCACCCGGAGAACACGTACGTCGAGCGATAGTTTCGCTTCTTCGAATACCATGAGTTCCTGTGTCCCTTTTACTTTTTCGGAGTTCGGCATTGCTTTCTATAACCTTTCTGGTTTTTTCTTTTCATCTCCTTATTTTATCGCTTACATCTTTATTACCTATTTACTATTGTATGCTCTACAATAGTGTTAGTTTGTGATAGTAGAGACTCCCTTTACATCGGGCTCGAATGTGTCATATAATTGTGTTAGTTATATTTATGTAAGGATCTTAGTTTGTACATTTTTTTTGATTAATAAAAGTTTGAAAAAAATTTATATAGTACGTAAGCGTAAGGTGTCCCCATTTACTACTATACTTAATAATATAAGAAAATTTTATTTACAGGTTTTATTGCTTAACACATTGTTGACCGGCAACGAGTAAACTCGTGATGGATTTTTTTTTCACATCGCCGTTGTTTTCTCTGCTGCCAACCATACAGTGAAATTGTTGGTCGGTAATACACGAGCTATTTCTCTCACTTGTAAGTCCCGCCAAATCTTTTGTTGTAAAAAAATTTAATAATTAAAAATTAAAAAAGAAAACGATGACGGAACGTAATGAAGATTTTTTCATTGAATTAAACGCGGCTGATTTATCTGATCTTGTTTAAGTAATTGTGAATCAAATTGTGGTAAACTTGAAAATGATACTGTATCAGAAGATAGTGACTCTAATATTAGACCACCAAAATATAAAAATAAAAATATAATAGAATCTGATAGTGACGAAGAATTGGAGGAAGAGTGGAACGAACATGATATTACGCCAAAGCAACAAAATTATTTAAATATTCCTGGTGAAACTTGGTGACGCGCCGACTATCAGTGAGGTAATGGCTTTATTTTTTGATAGTGGTTTTTTTGATTTAGTTGTTACGCAGACCAATTTGTACCATTCTCAAATGAAAGGATTACATAAAACCTCTGCAAAAACGGTACCATGGACGGAGGTTACCACTAATGAAATAAAAAAGTTTCTTGGATTACTAATATTGATGGGCCAAACCAGAAAATCTCATTGGAGAGATTATTGGTCAACGGATCCTTTAGTTGAAGCACCAATATTTCGAGCAACTATATTCAGAATGCGATTTGAACAAATTCTTACATTTTTTAATCTAAATGATAATACACAACATACATCTTCCAAAGACAGGCTTTGCAAAGTTAGACCGCTTTTGAATTATATTATTCCAAAATTTCAGTCCCTATATTACACCCAAGCAGGAGTTGGCTCTAGACGAAGCAATGGTACCATACAGAGGATGCATCAGCTTTAGGACGTACAATCCAGCGAAGATAACGAAATATGGAATTTTGATCAGAATGCTTTGTGAAAGTGAGAGTGGGTATATATGCAACTTCGAGGTCTATTCGGAGCAAGGCAAAAGGCCGCAAGAAACCATTAAAAATCTTCATAAAAAAATATAAAAAAATTTTCATAAAAAAATTAGCAACAGAACTGTTATTGAATACATGTATGGTAAATTCAATGATATTATTCAAACAGGTAACAAGAAAAGATATTTAAATTTCCGACTTCAGAATGAAAGTTGCATTGTATTTAACAAAATGTTGTGATAATGATGCTGAAGTTTCCATTTCTCTACGTGAAAGCTTGCTGAGAAAACCACGACATGAATTGAAAGCAATGCCGGGAAAAGCTCGAACGGTGCGAAGATTCTGCAAAATTTGTTACCAAAAAAATTCAAAGAAGCTAGGAAGAATAATTGCAAAAAACTGTAGCAAAAAAGTTGTGACATATTGTAAAGACTGCGCTGGTTCACCCTTTTTTTGTTTAGAATGTTTCAATACGACACATCGTAACGTGTGCGCATAATAAAACTATTTTCAGATGATTTATACTGCATTCATTTCTTCACACCACTACATAAACGATGATAATAATAAAAAAATTATAAGTATTGTCATTTGTCTAAATTTTTTATTTTTTTTTTTTCAATCTGGGCACGCCGGTCACCGGTGGCCCCGTGGCATTCAACCTGTCAATGAGTGAGTATAGTTCTTCGTTGCGGGCTTATAGTGAAGAGATACGACGCGCCAAATTAGACAGCTGCAGGAAATTCGTCACGGAACAGAGCAATGCAGAACCGTCGGGTTATATTTACAAGCAATAGACGGGTAAACTTCGGGTCGAAAGAGTTATCAATACTCCTAAACGAGATGGAGGGAAGACTTTGAATGTCCAAGATAAGGCTAAGGTTCTCCCTAATACGCATGTCCCGGGCGACTGCGTATCCGAAGACACACCGGAAAAACAAGTAATTCGAAATTTCTCGAGAAACTTTCCCGAAACGGCGGACGTCCCTCTCTTCACGGAGGAAGAGGTCACGCGGGTCATAGGGTCCGTCAAAAACGGAATGCTCCGTGGCCGGATCTTATCGAGGTGTGTGTGCTCAAGAGAGCCTTTGCCGTTATCTCATCCCATTTCATTGATCTCTTTAACGGATGTCTTCAATGGGGTATCTTTCCATCTATTTGGAAAGAGGGCTCTTTAAGAGCATTCATGAAGAATGACAATAAAGATCCCGAAGATCCCAAGTCATATCAACCGATATGTCTTCTCTCAGTAATAGGGAAGGTTTTGAAAAAGTTGCTGAAGTTGCGCCTTACCGAAACCTGTCTCGCACCGGGTAAAATTTCGGACAAACAGTTTGGCTACGTTCAGGGACGCTCAACGGAAGATGCAGTCGTGGAGATGCGTCGAATTGTTTCTGCCTCCTCACGGAGATATGTCATAGCGTTATTGTTCGATATCTCGGGAGCTTTTGACAACGTATGTTGGCCTCTAGTCCTCAAGGCACTCCAAGATCGGGACTGTCGGAGAAACGTCTTTAACGTGTTGACTAGCTACTTCGCGGATCGTAAGGTCAAAATCGCTCTGGGTGAGCATGACGTTTCAAAGCAGGCCTCGAGAGGATGCCCTCAAAGGTCCTTGGCCCCTCCTGCTGGAATCTCATGTTCTATGAGCTCTCCAGGATACTCGAGGAATCGTCGGAAGTCAACTGGATAATGCTCGTCAACGAAAGTGTCTATCTCCGAGCGTAAGACGGAAGCGATCGTCCTTAAGAGCGACTGGGTGAAAAGGAAAACCATCGGTAGAAGAGGAGGACAAAGTCCGGATCGGAAACGGAAAACGGCGAAAAAAACCGGCTTAGCTAGTAGGGTATATAATCACTATATGGATAGAAGACAATAATACTGAATTTAGGAAATTTGTTAGATATCTCGGGGTACACTTCGACAAAGGGCTGCAGGTCACGACACACTGCCGTTACCTTAATGATCAAGAACAAGATGGGTTCCCGTTTCGTCCCTTCTAACCACTTCACATCCCAGCTTCTTACAGGACATGGAGTTTTCAAGGCCAAGCTGACCTCATCACGGATACAACATGCGAGTGTGGCGAAGAAGACACGGTTTCGCATCACATCGTCGATTGTCCAGTTTTCGAACCGCAGAGAGTGGCCATGGAAGAAATTCTCCGTGAAAGGAGTTGGCCGGAAGCAGCGAAACATCTTCTCTCCACGGCTAATTAAAAGCTCATACAGAATACGTATGTAACCTTTGCGGGTAAGCTGATAATGGAAAAAAATTAGAAAACATTCTAGTATTGGTCATTGAACCGTATAAGAACATGTGACACCATATATATCAAAACAATTATTACAATAGTGCGAGAATATCTTAAATTCATTTAAAAAATAAATTGCAAGTGTGCGGGACAATTCAAAGGAATAGAAGTCTTCCTCAACCACTTTAAACGACCAAACTTTCAAGAGACCGACATGAATTCAATAGAGGTGACCATATTTTATTACAAGTATGGAATATTGGCAAAAAGAACGTAAATATAATTTCGACAATACATTCTGCAGAAATGGCCGAATCTGGAAGCAGAAGTAGGAAATCAGATTGCCCCATATAGAAGTCTATTTCAATAATAGATTTCAATAAACATATGAAGGGTGTAGATCGCGTAGATCAATATCTGTCCTATTACTCAATTTTTAGGAAGACAAAGAAATATACTAAACGGATCGTGATGTTTTTTATCAACTGTACACTTTTTAATTCCTTTAAAGTATATACAGCTCTCAGCGGAAAGAAGATTATATATAAACATTTTCTGCACAAAGTGACAGTTTCCTGGATAGAAGATTGCGAAACTAAAGAACAAGATAAAAATCTACCTAATCCTGAACCCACAAGAAGCACATCCCGAATTGATCATCCTGGAAGAATGACAAATTTCGGAAAGCATAAATTGGTAAATATAGTGACCAGCGGTCGATGTGAAAAGCCTTTAAGACAATGCAGAGTTTGTTTAATTAAAAAAAAAAAGAAGCAGAACAGGGTTCATCTGTAAATTCTGCAACGTTCCACTACACAAAAGTGATTATTTCGTGCAGTATCATACTTTAAAAAAATATTAACACGTTGACTGCCAGACGCATTTTCGATGGTTTGCTCAAGGCGCCGACGTGAACTTTTCATCATGCGATGCAAATTATGCTGAAATATTATTAACAGCAGATAAAATGAGTTATAAAATCATGCATGAAGCAGTTTTCGTAGTGGGGGTCACTCCGACCTACTGCTACTCCCAAAAGCGAAATCTGCCAATCGCAAAGGGTATATAGACGTACAATCCAAAATGGACTGCTAAATATGAAATACTTGTACGAGTATTATCGGAAAGTCATACTGGATATATACGTAATATAGAAATTTGTTGTGGACAAGGAGGAAAACCGCAGGATTCCTCTAACGATTCTTACACCGTTTTTAATAATAATGATAAACACCATATTTCGGATATTGGCACCATCTATATACTGTTATAATACTTTGAATAATTCTGAATACTTATTACAAAATAAAATACGAATTTATGGCACAATAAGCACCAATAGATAGCCAAGATGTTTTCAAATAAAATCGTTAAATCTAAAAAAAGGGGAGAGTATTTTCAAACGTAAACGTCATATTTTGTTGCAAATTTGGAAAGATAAAAGGGAGATACGAATGATTCTGACAATTCATAAATATGAAATGGTTGAATGTACTGAAAAATATAAAACCATGCAGAAATGCATTGCAGAATATAATTCAAACATGAACGGAGTCGAGCTTACTGATCGGTATCTATCATATTACTCAATATTGAGAAAAACAATTAAATGGCCAAAAAAGGTAGTATTATAATCTCATCAACTACGGCCTGTTCAACGCATTCAAGATTTATAATTCGTGTAAGAATAAAAATGAAATATATAGATTTTCTACTTCCTGTGATGAAATTATGATCGATGGAAGAAAAATCAACGGATACAGTTATAAATATAGAACAAAGTATTTTAAGTACAACAAATCATCTACGCATCGACCTACAATTAGACTCGCTGGTAATATGAAACAGCATATACTTGAACCAATAACGAGTAAAGACAAGAAGTTTTCCAACAAAAAAATGTAAAATTTGTTCGTCCAATGGAAAACAGAGTGAAACAAGATACTGTTGCACATTGTGTTGAACGCCATTGCACAATGAAGTATGCTTAACTAGATATCACACTCTAAAACATTATTCAAGCATGTGAAGTAAATAATAGTTAAAATGTAAAAAATCTTATACAATAAATAGAAGTATAAAATATATAGTTATAATTAAGAATAATTTATCTAAATATAATACCAAATGCAAATCAAAACTGTGCATATACCCATCCTATTGTTTGCCAAGCATGCATCTGGAGTGTTCAAAAATGTTCGGGCCTTGGGAGCGCGTTGAGTGCGCAGAGCAACGTACGCAATGTGTTAATGCCATTAAAGAGGCGTAATTCTTCACAGATTTTAACGAACTAAGTCTCATTTTAAAGTTTAATTTACTGTAGATGGATTTTTAAAATAGATTTATTTTTTTTGAAAAAAATTCTGTCAAAAATAGTATTTTTTCGAGAACAGTTTATGTATAAATACCAAGCTTTTTTTAAATCCGTCGAAATCATACCGTAGATTAAGCTATTGTCCTTGATGGCGTAAATGCTCTTTTCGATATTTTTCGCGAAGAAAAAGTTTAGTATACTGTGGTGCTCCTCGAAATTTGCGGCAAAAGAAATGAAGCTCGTACCTTCACTATTGGTTTTCATATACACGCCTGAATGGTATATGTTTTATGTCCGTGAAGTAACAATTGTTTGCTAAGTTGGGTATGTAAATAGCTGATGCTCAGATTTTTTGAACATTTCCAAACCTAAAGAAATGCGTTTCACAAAGATCTAACGGAAAAGCTCTGACGGATGAGTTTTGGCCAAATGATTTTATGGCAAAAATAAGAAAATACGGGTCAAATTTTATGTCAATGGATCAGAATTTCTAAAATATTTAAATTTTTGAAAAATATGTAGTTTCCTTTAGATTTTATAGACTAAGAAGAGTCTATAAGCAATGTACAACATATTGGCAAGCGTATAGATTCGTAATTCAGGAACTTTTAGATCGAGACGTAAATGATTCCAGTGGTTTTTTCGATGTATCGATATAAACGAAAATAATGAATTTGCTCTTTTTTCCTTATTTGATAAATTACTAAGCTGTTACTACCCAATATCTTATATTTATTTCCTCCACCGATAAACGTAACATGAATTTCACGATGATCTGTGGTAGATAGGATAGAGTAGTATAATTTTGTTCGGTGGTAAATGCATATAAAAAATATATACATTTGTCGATTATTTTTTTATAATTAATAATTAATGAACATATATATATATATATATATATAATACATTACTTTTTATGAAGGCCAAAACAGGAGTTCGTTTCAACTTTATCTACGAGATTGTTCTCCAAGCACTATTTTCTTATGGTTTCCTTTGTAGGAAATGTCACTTCATAATATTACTATTATTACTAATGTTACTATAATAATAATATGTGATATAATATATGATATAGTAATAATAATAAGAAAAAACAGAAGAATATACTTATTTACATCATGACACATACGATGATGGTAATTTATGATAACAAAAGAAGGAAAAATGTATCATTTTATGTGGTGATTTGACGCGCGAATTCTCAACAAATCATGTCCTTAATTATTTCGACAAATGATCACCATCGACAGATGTCTAATACAATGACATGTGAAAAAAGTATGAAAAATTTCTTTATATTTCTTTTGCTTTCGTCTATTATTCTTTCTTCTTGTCTTACTATCTTGTGGTCGAAGTGCATTTATTTTCGTACTGTTTCTCCACGATCAATCGAAGCCTCACAATCAATAGACTTATTAATTTTGTCTCATTAGTGAGTTTAAAAAAATGTCAGCAAAGAAAAGGCTTCTAACAAGAAAAAATAAAGGCAATGCATTGATTTTAACCTGTTAGTTGTTAAATGCTGCTATAATGGCTTCCGCGTATATTATCTTATTGAACGTTACATCACTATAATGACTTTCGTGGATATTATGCTTTTGAACGATATGTGTAGATTTTATCATTGACAACCTACTATGTAGAAAAAACTTTGCACATTAAGTAGCAACAGTGATATGTTTATTTAACTATGTTCGATATATAGTAGATACAATTAGACTATGACTTCCAGCAGCTATGGCTATGGTCTCTAGAAGAGTCAAAAAAAGAATAATTCTTTTTGTGTTCCCGACATCTTTTCCGTCTCCTTTCTTTTCAGAATCTTTGTTGTCTTTTTACTTTAGGTTACTTTTTACTTTTGGTTTTCCGCGGTCAAACAGATTAAATATTCCGCAGTTAAAAAGATAGACAGCACTAAATTAACAGCAATAGATATCCATACCAACGAGTTAATAGAGATACCAAAAAAACGAATAGTGAAATACCTGGAAGTTCACTTAGATCATTTGCTAAGACTCGACAAACACTATGCATTTCAATTAGAGAAGGCAAGGATAGCATTCAAGATGAACTCGAGAATATTCTACGATAAAAATCTCTCTACTAAAGAAAAAATTATATGCTATGGATTATTGGTGAGACCTATCCTAACTTACGTAGCACCAATATTATGGAACACTGTTCCAACAATAATAGAACAAATTAGGAGATTCGAGAGATCTTGCTTGAGATCGTGCCTAAGGACGCATCGAAGGGCTGAATCTGAGTATAAGAGGGGAATTAAAAATGAGATCATATACAACAGCGCCAACATAAATAGAATCGACTGCTTTGCACTCAAATTAACCAGAAGATATTTCAGCAACATAGAGAGTACAAACAACAGTTTAATCACAAAACGTATCGCACACGATGAGGATGCAATTCTGAGTAAACTGGCTACATCCCACCGGAACTGTTTATATATTGTGACAAAAATGGTCTAATTCAAGACCATAATAACCTTCCACTAATCTATCACTGTCGCAAACACTCAGCTAATAAGCAAATTTACAGTAACCATACTGAAGATATGAAGGAAAACCTCATATTCTCGAAATCATTACCTAATAGAGATGTTAAGGACACCGACAGACTATGTAAAAAATACTACTGGCTACAAAAGGACACAAAATACATGGACGATCTGTCCCGACGAACGAGTTTTAAATAGTAATAACTTCTCAAGACTGATAACCAGTATTCATAAGATAGGATAGTATAAATAGGCAATTTTAAAAATAAAAAGGAACACACTAGTTAAAGTGTACATAATGTTTATATGCTCCCATTGTAAATACTCCCCCCCCCCCCCACCCGTAGTTTAGTTATCATAATTGCTAGAGGAGGTAAAAAGTTTTTATAGTCACTAATTCTTATTTTACCAACATACATATTGTATATAGCCGATATGCATCAATAAAAGAGATGCTTTCTATTTGGAGGAATTATAAGGGAATTGTTTTTTTTTAACTTCTACCAAATAATTAATTCGAAAGTGTTTCGTCACCAATAATTCATTTTCAATCTAGGCAACTACGCCCCGCCAAGATTTAAAATCACAATGGATCAATGAAAAAATTACTTGCAATCAATAAGTATCAAATTCATTGCAGCAGGCAATTATAATGCAAAGCATTCAAGCTGGGGATCAAAAATAACATCACGAGGTAATAAACTAAATCCATATTTATATAACACTAATTTGAACAATCTCACCATCGATTAGCCAATCTACTGGCTACTAACTTATAATAAAACTCCTTATCTACTAGATTTTAACATCTTAAAAGATTTAAACCCATTATATGTTAAAATTGAATCATGCTTAAAACTCAGCTGACCGCTAAATTATATTAATTACACACTGGAACAGATCAATCGTTTATAAAAAGTCATGAATCTTGTGTAAAGAAAAGACAAATTAAAGGCTATTCAAAAAAATCATATAATTAGATCATATAAAAACAACACTTCACAAGGCACAAATTTATCCCGATAGTCAATAATATTTATAGGAATACATTCTGCGAAGGCGCGAAAAAATATACCCTGAAGGCTAGGTAAAAAATTAAACAATATAAATTATATTAGATCGATGATCTTATAAATAGAGACGTTATCTCAATGGAGACATTGTCCACATGCTACTTTCCATATATAAACAATTTACCTAATATATATTATTGATAAATTGTAAAGGATATGGAAAATAAACAAAAATTTCTATACGTTGCTTCAAATTGAAAAAGGGACTGCCTTGCAAATTGTCAAAGAAGTGTAAACAAATGTAAGAAATATGCGTCATATTCTGTAAAGAAGCAAGCATATTAAATACAAACAATTAAAGTAATAATCACCCTTAATGGGAAAGCATAAATCCGCCATTTGTAAATGACCACGTTCACTGGATGAAAAAGTGGAGAAATGTAATTTTTTAAATTGACAAAATAAGATCTTAAGCTTAGCTAATAAAAATAGGCATGCATAATATAAGCAAACAAAGAAAAAACATAAATGAAAATCCTAAAACAGAATTACTAATGGTCATGCTGGCCAATAACTTACTGGAAAAATTATGATCAGTAACTTATGTCGAGTCGAAACATTTATTGCCAGCATAATGTGGGGTTTGGAACATGTTCATTTATATGTAAGTATCGAAAGAATGGTAGAAATAATACTGTAACAACTATATTATATATATTAAGTAATATATTGTTATATATATATTGCAGCTTGTAATATTTCAATATTTTGTATCGTATATTGTAAATTTAAATATTATAAAATGCGTAAGGTAAATTAAAGCAGAGCAGAGTAATTCAGTTTTACCGAGCATCGAACGTCAAGCAAATGAACGAGAGTAAGTTTGTATATCACGAGAGATAATAGAGAAAAAGCATTTGTAGTTTTCTAAATACTTTGGCCTAAACCCAACTACAATAAGGAATACTAAAGCGACTTGAATATGTTCACTTACTACTTAAGAAGTTCTATGGTGGTTCCAAAATACTCATTTGCGATGTAGATCGAAATTGACTTGAGAAGCAATGATTATCTGAAAAAAGATTACAAACAAAATTTATATTTGTTATATAAAGTAAGTATTTCTTCTTTAAATGGGGATGATCTAAATAGACAGGTTACGAGCAGATATCGTATCCTTTCATATATATACTTACAATAAATTAATCTAGTACTAACTAGCAACTTGAGCAAAAATACAATTACCCATTTTAATATCTTAAAGCAGATATATCGACTTTCCAAGTTTTTTAATAATTTAAGCATATATAATGACATTATATTTTGATTACAGAAATAATTTTCTCTCTTTTTCACGTAAAACCACAAACATTTTACAATAAAATAAAAAATACGTGAAAATATCTTCATTTTTGAAAGAAATATGTTAATTTTAACAAATAACAGATGCGATTAAAATCCCATAGTTTTCTATATATTTTTGGACGGTATACGGAAAATTTATAATGTATTATAGGGATTAAACAATAACGCGATATCTCCGGTTGGGATATTAATCCGTATCTTTACGATTTTCGTTTTTTGATATATCAATATATTCGTTAAAAGAATAGATTTATTATCAGTTTTATTTTGCAATCCAGTGAAAAGTTAATTATCTCCACAAGTATTAAATTTATTATAATAAAAAGAATTCCAAAATTAAATTGGCTATACAATTTCAATATTTAATTACTAATATTATTCTACAAAAGAAGTGTATTAATGTCTTGATCATTTTCCGTGATGCACTAAATCTATTACGCAATAATTATTCATTAAATAAGAGGATGACAATAAATTGAATTCGCTAATATCTATTGTTTGTTTTATATGTAAATACAGATAACCGAAATAACAATATAACACAAATATGCCATTCCATAAAAATAACACGTTATATAAATTCCGTTACACGAGACTCAGATCTAATAGAACAGACGAAGTTAATTTCCGAAATGTTTTTTACATTATTTAAAATTTTTTTTATACGATATAAAAAGCCACTGGCATGACTAATAGGTATAATTTCTGTCTCATCTATGTAATACATATAAGTTAACATACAAAAGAAATTTTAATTTCTTGTTATATCATTATAAGAGGGTTACCTGTAAAGTTTATGTGACTATAAAAAAGAAGTTAAATAAAACTTTATACGAACAAACATTGACTCTAAGATTGTTTTGCGCGCTATCTATTCAAATACACATATTCCTCAAAATTAATTGAAATCGCAAACCGTAAACAAATTTAAATAAACGTAAAAGCTCAGTCAGCTTCACAATTCTTCTTTTACTTTATCGAAACAAGAATCGGCTTATCCATGGCTGCATGGACAACTGCACAATAAGATCTGATGTAAAATAAAGCAATATTACTAGTATCATTATTATAATAAAGAAAACTCCTTGAACGTATATGTATATTAAGTAAATAAAAAGAGGTTACTTGAATTTTTATTAATAAAAACTAATTGAAATAAAAAAAAACAGCACGAAATAAAGAGGAATTAATAATTTTGGTTTATTTAAAAATGATAATTATCCTAAAATAAAATAAAATAAAATTTTCAATGATATAATCAACAAGAAAATAATATTACTTATGTACCTCTATTTGTATTGTACTTGTATTGTACTTGATCATATTACTGAATAGTGAAAGAGAAGTCACCTTCCCTAATTGTCTATCATGCGAAAACAAACCAACTTTCCTAAAAAATACCAAGCAAAATAGAACAATAGAAAGTTCGTCCTTAATGAATGTTCTTTTATTAGAATATACTTGAAAATTTTAAAACCACACATTTAACTTAACTTCGACTACATACAAAAAGCAGTAAAAAATAAACCTACATTTCCACTATACCGCGTATAGAATTTCGTCGATTCGTAGAATATCATGTATTATAAAATGAAAGTGTTTTACTAATATAAATCAAATATATATATATATATATATATATATATCTCAGATTAATTATGTGAAATGATAAACGAAAATATGTTTCTCTGTGAACAAAGTAATAAATCTTTATTTGTTAATTAATGCTTAATTGCTAATTATTCTTACCTGTGAACAAAGAAACGACAATTTACGTTTATTATTCACACTGTTAAATTTTATTTACTATATATTATCTATTATAAATATCCGTATAATCTCTCGTGCTAACTTTCTCTTCTACGTTATATTTTATACTGCCCGTTTCTCTTCCAAATCTAAACGACTCGATTTGTAGGTAACAAAAAGAATTTGTAAATAACAAGGGACAACGGAAGGGCGGGTCATGAGACGCGCGGCAAATCTACCTGAAGAAAGTATACTTTCTTTACATATATATATATATATATACACGAATGTGTAAAATCAGGGTTTAGAGGGAATGATTGTAACGATTGATCTCACAAAATAATTTGAACAGAATGTCCTCTTTTTATCTTTCAAGTCTTTTTTCAATCGTAACTAAGGCTTCAGGTGACTTAATGCCTGAATGTCTATACCACGCGCTTGGCAATAACAATCCTGATATATGTATACCCGTATATACACGACTTAGGGGAAAGTCGAATATAATACGTAATACGAAATACAATCAATTATGATTAAATGACCTAAAAATGATTACGCTAATCACTATTAAAACCCTTACAAAGAATACACATTACGAAAATAAGATTTGAAAATCCTAAAACAAGTACAACACAATAAGCTCCACGATGGACATATCTAGATTACAATTTTATTTTCACGAATATATCTCAAATGCACGACTTTTTCGACTTGCAAATGCTACACCATAGAAATCACATGTTTAGCTATCGATTAGTATATTGGAAGAATGTGTAATTTAAAAGAAATAAAGTTGATTACTTGTAATCAGGAGAACGACGAACTTCATGACAATTTGTGTCAGCACGCACAATCTTAAGTGGTCTTGATAATAGCAGCAGTAGACGAAGTCTGTGGGTTTATCGTTGACAATCCATTATGTAGAGAGAAACCTTGAACATCAAGTAACAATAGTGATATTTATTTAGCCTTGTTCGGTGTGTAGCAGGTATAATTAGACTATGACTTCTAGCAGTTATGACTGTGTTCTCTAGAAAAGTCGAAGAAAGAACAATGATTTTCTTTGTGTTTCCGGCGTCTTTTTCGTTACCTTCGTTTATTGATGTGTGCGTTTAGTGGCTCCGAGACATGTATGTCTTGCCGGAAGAGGCGTAACAAGTCCCACATATATAGCACCATCTTGTGAATATTTCGTACAATAAACCAGGGCCGCGTTAATAGTTTGCAAATCATATGCCTTTCCATTATATCTATTTGATTCCTTTATTCAGTCCGCTAATGGTACATTCTGTAAATTTTATAATAGTTTTAAAAGATATCAAAATTATATAGCTTTTCATTCGTATACGTTTTCAGCTATGAAAGTGATTATATGTCAATTTATCTAAAAGTTGTAAATATGTTTCTAAAGCAATCATCCTCATCGCCTACATTTGCTACAACAGATGAATACATAAGAGCGAAAAATAAATCTAATAATAAATAAATTTATCTGCGTAATAAATTTCAATCTTTCTTATAAATATTTTGAAGAAATAATATTTATCTGTATCTATTCATTTTCATTTAAAAACGTCTATTAATATAGAATTAATAATTGAAATGAAATATTACGAATCGATAGAAGTCGGAAATCATACGAAATGTTCTGACGATTACTAACTAGAAGAAAGTGAAGCGACAAATTTGCAAGTAATAATTTTATAAATCAATCTAAGTATCCCTTCCTTCATTCAACACGTTTTTTTCATTATCTTTAGCGCACGAGTTCTCATAAAATATTTGGGACATCGTTGGAAGTTAGAAATAACTATGCGAAAGAAGAAAAAAATGTTTATACTACACGTTGTTTCGCTATCTGAAAGCAATTACAGCAATCAGTTCAACTTATCAGTTATTATTTCAGATGTGTTTACACACGTTTACACATATTTTGTTACACATGTCACAAAAGTTTCTCTTGCAGGAAATATTGCAAGTTACTTGCTAGTGCATCCACGACATATCCGTATCAAAGATAGAAAAAAGGGAAAAAATCTAAATGTAATGGTTGAGTAATGCAGGTAAGTATAATAGTAGTATTAGTAGTAGTAATTGTGTTAGGTTTAGATTAGGTTAGAATTACGACGACGTATCATAATACATAATTAATGTAACATGACGCAAGTGACGTAATAGAGTAGCAGTTTTATGTGTTGTATCTTTCAACATGTTTTCTAAGGTTTCTAATTTCATCATATAAATTTTGTTAAATTTTGTTATGGAGATAAGATTTTATTCTTGCAAAATTTAAGTTCCTCATAAAGTCAAATCGGTTTATATTTTTTTAATTTTGGAAACACAAATATAGAAGATATGCATTTATTGCAGAAATGTTTATCATAATGACAAAAATTGCCAGTGCTCACCAATGACTTCTCTTACATGAGTAAAAGGCAATATATATATTTATATATATATAAAGAAAATATACTTTCTTAAGTTAAATTTGCCGCGCTTCTTATGTCCCGCCCTTCGATTGTCCTTTGTTATTTACAAGTCGATCCGTTAAGATTTGGAGGAGAAACGGGCATTAGGAAATGGAACTTAGACGAGAGAAACAGGAAGAGAGATTACTGAGAAACTTTATAAAGAAAATAATAAATAAAATTTAAATGGTGAATAATAAGCGTAAATTATCGTTTCTTTGTTCACAGGTAAGACTGTAAATAGTAAATAATCGCTAATTAATAAATAAAAATTTATAATCCTTTGTTCACAGAGAAACATATTTTCGTTTATCACCTCACCTAATTCATTCAATATATATATACATATATCCATTCAGTAACAAAATGCAACTAAATCAAAGTTGATTTAACATCTGTATTGGTAAGAAGGTACAGGAAAACAGTTTATGAAATGCTTGAAATCAAAAAGATTAGTTTTTCTTGAATGTTCAATTACTTTTATTTAAATAATTTTAATTAAAATGTTATGTACATATATTATCTAATATTGCTTAATATGATATAGACAGAAACTTGTATTTCGTGAATGTTTTAATCATTAAAATTTCTTTCTTATTTCTTTTCGTAGACTGTTATTGAACTATATACAAAATTTTTAAATATAGTTTTAGAATAGTATAGTCAAGAATAGGGAGTTAACGTGACTCTTTAAACGTTGCTTATATATATATATATATATATATATAAGCAATACACAGAACAGAAATTCGATAGAATGCTTTTTGGACATGTTGGTTGTCTTTTCTTGCCCTTTTTGCTAATCTTATCACTGATGAAGAAATAAAGTTTAATATATATAAATTACAATCACATAAACTATTATATGTGCAAATGGCTTAAAATGAAGCAAAATATTGCAACCTGATTATACTAATACAATTACTCAATCATAACTGTTCAAAATTTATAGCCAGTTACTACTGCATAATTCAATGATACCAATGAAGTGTGTTATTTATTAATGATCAAAATATAATTCATGAGAGTAAGAAAGATTGTTGAGAAAACTGTTAAAATTCGGAAATGTACATTTTCATCCTCATCACAAAATCCTTCAAATAAATTATTAACCTCCATAATAATTATTACAAAATGTACGATGCTTTCCATATTTTCTAGATTCATTAGAAAAATATTAACGATACATTTGAAAAAAAAAGTAAAAAATATAAATGAACAATTATTAATACCTAATTGATTAATACCTAAAATAATTTCATCATTGACTTTTTTAACAAATCAATATCCTAGATTTAAACTAATCAATGAACCTACTATTAACACTCTGCATTAAAAAAATTATAAAGTACCGAACGAAATTATTAAATCTATGATACGTCTGACGGTCTCATTCTTTCATGGGACCATTTTTACTTTGCATTCTTAATACATTTAATTTTTTATGTTTACATGCATAACAAATTACATATTCTTGAAGCAACCACGAAAGAGAATGCAAAGTATCAATATGCTTAGTATCCAACGTGTTTACAAATCTTTGTTAATTCGAACGAAATGAATTTCTAAATAAATTCAAAGACTTTTAAATTCTTTGAAGTTGATATATATATATATATATATATATATATATATAATATCTCGGATTCCTTATGGAAGGTAATAAACGAAAATATGTTTCTCTGTGAACAAAGTAATAAATCTTTATTTGTTAATTATTAGTTATTTACTATTTACAGTCTTACCTGTGAATAAAGAAACGACAATTTACGTTTATTATTCACAATGTTTAAATTTTATACTACGCTCTCGTGCTACTTCTCTCGTCCACGTTCTATTTCTTACTGCCCGTTTCTTTCCCAAATCTTAATGGCTCGATTTGTAGGTAATAAAAGAATTTGTAGATAACAAAGGACAATGGAAAGGCGGGTCATGAGACGCGCGGCAAATCTACCTGAACAAAATATACTTTCTTTACATATATATATATTTAATGTCCACCTTCGAATTCATTATTTTTCAATGATAATAAATTTAGTAATTATTACAATAATATTAAATAGAAACTTTTATATATATATATATATATATATATTATTGTTAAATCAAGTCAATTAATCATAACAGAATGCGAATAAATAGATTATTATTACTTCTTTTTGGAATTATAATATTGATTTATACGCAGATAGGTATCAACATATTATGTAGGTAGTCTCAATCGGGACTGGATAACAGAAACCATGTTAAATTTTCAAAGCTAAATAATTGTAAGTGCGTAATTAATTATATATTCAATCATTGTTTCCTTCATATTATTAACGTTTTTAGATTAGTTACTGTATTTCCCGTCGGTAATTCATTACACATTTTGCTCAATAGTTTCATTTTAAATTCGTCTATTTTTCATGACAAGATCGGAATGACGAGTCGATTATGAAGGTATAAAAAATAGTTGACAGACGCATGATCTGTCCTTTGTTCGTTTATGGAAGGAAAAGAAGAGACTGAAATCTAGAGTAAGTGATATGGAAGTGCAGGGATAACGTAATAACAAATAGGACAAAGACCGAAAAGGACTCAATTAATCTTTACCGAAGAGAGAAAGAAGAAAAATGAGGAATATATATATAATATATATATATATATATATATATATATATATATATTTATATATTACATACATAAACACAGACACACTGTTCTGCTAACGCACGCTTAAGATTCTTGCCTTTCAATTTTCGTGTCGCTTTGTCGGTAGTCCTGCTCTTCCTAAGGTCGTATAATCTCCTCCGTTTGAGTAACTGGAGGTCAATCGGGGGTTCCTCTGCTACGACGCAGAGAGATTCCGTAGTGGTTGTGCGATACGCGGATGAGACTGAGATAAGTGCCGATCTTTGAGTCGTACTTAACTTCCTGAGATCTCCCTACGTGCAGAGATCGGACCATCCTGCTGCAGCGTATGTAACCGTAGGGGTAAATACGCCGCGATAAATCGCTCGGAGAGCGCAGTGACGAAGTCTCCATTCCCTAGCAGCTAGTTTATCTAACTTTGCAAACAGTGGGCCTACCTTGTCGTTCAGATAACGGCAGTGTTTCGTTACCCCTAACTCTTTGTCGAAATGTACCCCAAGATATCTTACGGAATTCCTAAATTTTATGCTATTATTCCCTATCCATATAGTAGGAGGCCTGCTAGCTAGGTCTCTTTTTTTTGCTGTTTTTCGTTTCCTATCCGGACGTTGTCCTCCCCTTCTACCAATGAGTTTCCTTTTCACCCAGTCGCTTCTAAGAACGATCGCTTCGGTTTTACGCTCGGAGATGGACAATTTCGCTGACGAGCACCTACCGTGGTGATGCTACCTACCACACGATTTCCTTTCCCTTCGAGTTCCTTTCTCGAATCTCCATCTACAATAACGAATAGATCGTCCGCGTACGCAATCGCTTTGATTTCTGAGCATTCCTCGAGTATTCTAAGTAACTGGTCGAACATAAGATTCCAGCAGGAAGGACCAAGGACCGATCCTTGAGGGCATCCCCTCGAGGCCTGCTTTGAGACCTCATGCTCTCCCAGAGCTATTCTAACCTTACGATCCGCGAAGTAGCTACTCATCACATTAAAGACGTTTCTCGGACAGTCTCGATCTTGGAGTGCCTTAAGAACTAGAGGCCACCATACGTTGTCAAAAGCTCCCGAGATATCGAACAATAACGCTATGACATATCTCCGTGAGGAGGCAGAAACAATTCGACGCATCTCCACGACTGCATCTTCCGTTGAGCGTCCCTGAACGTAGCCAAACTGTTTGTCCGAAATTTTACCCGGTGCGAGACAGATTTCGATAAGACGTAACTTCAGCAACTTTTCCAAAACCTTCCCTATTACTGAGAGAAGACATATCGGTTGATATGACTTGGGATCTTCGGGATCTTTATTGTCATTCTTCATGAATGCTCTTAAAGAGCTCTCTTTCCAAATAGAAGGGAAGATTCCCCATCGGAGGCATCCGTTAAATAGATCCACAAAATGAGTCGGGATAACAGCGAATGCTCTTTTGAGCACACATACTTCGATCAGATCCGGTCCCGGAGCTTTACCGTTTTTAAGAGACCCTACCGCACGCGCGACCTGAAACAGCATCCGCTGTTTCGAGAGCGCTTCTCGAAATATTTCGTATCGCTCGTTGTTCCGGTGTATCTTCGGATACGCAATCGTCCGGTACATGCGTGTTAAGGAGAACTCTAGTCGTATCTACCACGTTTATGGTCTTCTCGCCGTTTCGTTTCAGAGTGTTTATAACTCTTTCGACCCTAAGTTTGTTAGCCTGTTGCTTATATAGCCCCACGGTTCTGCGTTGCCCTGTTCCGAGACGAATTTTCTCCAGCTACTTAATTTGACCCGTCGGATCTCATTACTGTAGGCCCGCAAGGAAGAGCGATATTTCCGCATTAACTCAAGGCGTGTCTGATCATTTTTTTCCCGTTGGAACGCGCGTCTTAATCGAGCTACTGCTTTTTCCTGGTTTGTTAAAGCTAATGACCACCATGGATTTGACTTCCGGTGAGCCTTTTTGCGAGTCATAGATTTGGAGCATGCTACTTGGAGAACACTTGTGAGCACTTTGACTCGTGTCTCCACTTCTGAAGCCGATCCTAAACTGCTTCTCTCTAGCTTTGCTGCGGCGAGGGAGAACGTGCGCTCGAAGAACAAGTCCCAATCGGCTCTCCTTGTGTTAAACCTTCTATTCCCCGTGTCCCGAACACCGCCACCCCGACTCATCACTGTCTTCGTGGGATGTATCGCGATATCTATAGAGTTACGGTCACTGGACGTCCAATCTGTTCTAACCATCCAATGGCCAATAAGTCGGCTCATGGATGGTGACGAGAGGGTTACGTCGATGAATGAAGAACCTTTTCTTGTCCAGAAGGTGGGTGACTGCTCTACGTTATTTAAGACTTCCAACCCAGATGCCCGGATGAGGGCTTCCAGTTTCGAGTCTATTTCGTCTGTGCCCTGAGGACCCCAGAGAGGTGATCGCGCGTTGGCGTCCAGTGATACGATTAATCTCTTCCCCCTCAGAACACGAAGTACGGATTCCAAGTGCCTGAGGTGCTCCTCTGTGTTGTCCCTGTACTGAAAGTAGTGCGAGACGACGTAGAAGGAGGAGCCGGGTGCTTGCACTTCGGCACAGACGCAATGCGGAGTGCTAAGCTGCGAGATGAACAATAACTCGATATTTGGGTTGGTCGCCGCAACCGCCGACCAAGGTCTTTCCTCACGGATGACCGCAACTCTCGTTCCGTTACCTAAACCTATTATCTCAAAACCTAGCCCTTGTTTTTGGACGTACAGCTCTTGCAAAAGTAGTATGTCCAAGTGCTTCTGATTGATTAGTTCGCGAACTTTACCCGTTACCGTTCTAGAGCGTCCCATATTTAGTTGCAATAATCGGATTCTTGAAAACGCAGAACTTACGGGACGGGCAGGACTCTTGGTCGAGATCGTTTTGTTACCGTTGCTAGTTACGCAAGGTTCAACGAAGGAAACCCACAGTGCTTCGTGCTGTTGAACCACGTTTATCACGTCGGTGGTTATAAGCGTTGCACATGTATTGTCCGCTTCAAGAATTCCTGATTGAGTGTGGTTTATTTCGGAGCATGTTTCCGGTGATTTCCGAGGAGTTTCTACGCAGTTTCGCTCGATGATCAGAGGTAAGGAGGTCTTGTCGTAAGCTCCGTGTGCACTGTTATCGCGGGAGTTGTTATTATCTTTGAGGATTGGGGCAGGAGTGCGTTCCTTTCCAATGAAGTTTTGCAAAGGATGCATGCGGGTGTATGCTCGGGTTCGTGGTCGCGAGCTTGTCAATTCGTAACCTAGACTTTGTTTAATCTGTTTCTTATCCGAATTGGAAGGACTTATCGTGGCAGCTCTGGCGCTGTGTTTCCCTAATTTAATCGCGGTCGGTTTAGTGTTCGCAGTTTTTGTTTGCACGGCCTTAGAATATGACTTTGGCAAACTCCTATCGCACCTTTCCAAAACGACTACAGCCGCATGAAGGCTGGCTACCATCTGATGTAGTCCGGATTGTGCGGGGCTAGGAACGCAGCGGGGGATCGCCTGTTGCGACACTCGGCATGTTGCTGCGTTCCTAAGATGCCCTACGTGGCAAGAGTTTCTACTCGTCACCTTTGGGATCGCGCTAGATGTGTTCAACATGGCAATGTGCGAGCTTCTCCTCACCATGCTGACTGCCCCTGGGAAAGCCTCCACCCGGAGATCCGAACGGGAGGCTAATTTACATCCGGAATATTTTTCCCCACGAGCAACCATCATGGAATTTAATGGGCAAGAGTTCTTTATTAAACCTAAGAAAAGAAGTTGCCAGAAGAAAACTTTAAGCTGAGAGAGATAAGGCTGAAAGCAAAAATACAATGAGTAAAAAAAAGGAGAATAAGAATCGTAAATAAAACAGAGGGATGGGACAAAAGGAATGGAATAAGAAAATGAAACGAAGGAAGATAATGCAAAAGAAATAAAACGGAAGAAATAAAACAAGGAAATGAGACGAAAGGAGTGAAACAAGGATATAAAATGAAGGAAATATAGCCAGAGGAATAAAGCGAAAGAAATAAGCGAAGGAAGTACAACAAAAGAAACATAAGAAGGAATTTATTTGAAGAAATAGATGAATGAAATAAAGCGAAGGAATAGGACAAAGGAATAAAACGAAGAAAGTAATGGGAGAAAAATAAAAGAGATAGAGTTAAACAAAAGAAATAAAGCGAAGGAATAGGACAAAGATATAAAACGATCCGGAAATGATACTGCTGTACCACGTCAACATAATAGAAAAACGCACGTGGACGTTAATCTAACTCACATGCTTTGATTTACTAGGTATTAGGCAGATGTTTTACTCTAAATATCTTTGTATGGAAACGTTATATTTCTCTATTTTAAATCTATATTTTACATCTCTCACCGTATTTTCTCCGGACGAACTCCCTCAATGCTTTATATTACTCAATCTTGGTGTAATGCGCAATATGGAGGCCAATGTTCGCACCCACGATTCGCGCATCGATCACCAAGGCACTGTTATCCTTGACCGCTATAAGCTACGGCATCCTGAGGCCCTCCTCTATCGTAAAATGAGGTTCCTTCTTCACGATTCCACCCATCTTTTCGAGCACCCTTTTCACGCAGGATACGACCGCGTTGTGTTGATCCGTACGCGCTTTGTGGGTTCCATAGCATTTTTACAGGTCGTGATCCATCGTCTCTATCGTCCTGCATCCTGCCCGATATGTGTTGTCATAAATCGTGCCTCTTGCTGTTCTAGATTTAATTGGCAGTGCATTTATCCTGAATTTGTTTGCGTTGACGTAGTCCTGACCTGATAGTAACCGAGAGCTGTCCTGTATCCATCGATGTTGCTGGGGGACGTCTCTCGATTTTCTCAAACCGCCGCCATCTGTAGAGCCATGAAAAGCTTTCGCCCATCTCTCCTCCAGTTTTTCACGCGTGTCATTTATAAGGCGTCTATCACGTAGTCTTCTCTCAGAATGACCAGACTCCTGCTTAAGATGAAGGTTGTCATGACTACGAGTCCTTGCGGCTTTCAGGCGAAGTCATCTGTGCAGTGGCATTAGCCACCGCATAGAAGGAACTGACAGTCCTCCATCTTTAACGTTGGCATGGAGGTAAGAGGAGATTGTCTTGCGAGGTAGATCGAGCCATTTCCTAACTGATGCCCTTACAATGTTGTCGATCCTCTTTAAGCGTCTAAGGGAGATGTTACCCAATGTTAAAAGATGATGTAATACTGGTAGGACCATCACTCTTGGTGCGAAGAGCCTCTGTTGTGACTTTAATGACACTTTGGATAGTTTCTGGAGCGCACATTGAAGGAGCTCGTGCTCCTTTGATCAGCCTTCTGGCGAATCGAATATTCGAACGAATCCTGTGTTTTGATCGAATAGAGCATTTTGTTCGAAACGTGTATTTTGGGCGAATCATGCTTTTCGAAACAATCATGCACTTTGGCGAATCGTGCATTTTGGTCGGATCGAGCATTTTGTACGAATCGCCATTTTCGAACGATTCGTGCACGCCGATATATATGTTCCCTTATATATACCGATTTTGCGAGCAAGTGGTCGGCGACGCTGGACGACATACACGGGGTCTTATGGGAAAAAACTGCTAAACGAATCGACCAATATAAAAAATATTGTCTATTGAGCTTTTATACGCTTCTAGACGTTTCTTCACGTTATATCACGCTTCTATTAACAAAAGTCGTATAAAAAAAATGCAAATTTTAAATAATATTGCGAATTAAAAATATATTACGCATAAACCATTTGTTTTAGAAATCGATTTTTTAAATAAATCAAAAGGTGATTACGTATCTAATTAAGTAATTCTATGTTATAACATTGTCGTTTTTACCATCCTTAATTAACAAATGAATAAAAAAGTCAGATTTGTAAATATTTCGAAACAAATCGTTGGATGGTCTTTATTTAACGTTCCTTCGTCGATACGACACGCGTTTATTTTTAGGAATTTATTAATTTGCAAAAACAATTGTTATTAACAATTCATCGACGAAAACAATATTTTCGCTCTCTCGATCGATAAATCAAAATGATTCTAAGAATAATTCCTTTATTGGATTCGACAAAGAACTGATCTTAATTCGTAGGTAATACTGTCCGAAAATAACTGTTAACAACACTCTGATCTTCCTTAAGATCGTTGTAAACTCGTAAGAACTTTACGTAAATTAACCAAAATTTCCTAAGTCTTTTTCCTAAGACTTGTGATTTTAAGATTATTATTTTAATTAGAAACTATCTGAGACTTTTCTTTAACACTTTAGTTTTAGACCAGAAGCCTTAATATCCAATGATCACAATAAGAATTTATTCTGTATGCTTTCTGAAAACGACTTGTTCCGAACGCTCGCTGAAATTCGACTATGCCATTAATCGCTACTACTTATTCGATTATTGAAAAACAGCTTTACGCATGCGCGCCGCTTACTCGAGCCGCCTTTTCGTATAGGCGTTGGTCCAAAACAAAGTGTGCCGTGATTTTGCGTCATTTTTCTTATATATAAATTAAGGAATTAATATTTAATACATTGATATTTTTAGAAAAAAACAATAGGAAAATTAATAATTCATTTGCGTATAATAAATCTCAAAACAAGTATCAACACATAATCCGACGTCGCATTTTTTACATTCATATGGTGTATTCTTCCTTCTTTGCTGTCTTCTATAGACAATACATTTCCTTCTTGTCGATTTTCTCTCTGCATTCAAAATTTTTGAAGAGAAATGTCTCTCAGTCAAACGAAATGGTAGGATTTCTACGCTTCTTTTGTCACCGCCCGCTTGTTTTCAATTTTGATGGTATTTTTGCAGAATTTGTTTGATTAGTGACATATGAAAATCGTTATATTGCTGTTTTTTACCTGTCACACATTGATACAGGACATACGAGTTATATAATAAGATGTCTACTAAATGGAAAAAATACTTCTTATACCACTTTAGACATTTTCTGCATGAATTAATTGTACTTAGAACCATGTCAACGTGGTCTACAGAGTCCATTTTGATGTTGTAATCTGCAACACATTCTGGTTTTAACTTGGGCGATCCTGTAACATAATTTCTTTGATCAGATTCTATCACTTTCGGTTCGTGAGCACTTGATAACATCCATACATCATTTCTATCTCGTCACTTCAATGCCAATAAATTATCTGAACATCTGTAGTCAAATTGCCTTCTTGTCAATTTTCCCTTG
Organism: Vespa crabro; assembly: GCF_910589235.1. Taxonomy (NCBI): domain Eukaryota; kingdom Metazoa; phylum Arthropoda; class Insecta; order Hymenoptera; family Vespidae; genus Vespa; species Vespa crabro. Next base: position 6,202,892 of record NC_060967.1, read on the forward strand.
CATATCTCATGGTGCATATCTCTTCTGTTCTTCCGTACTGTCCCAAACGCATTAGTTTTATGTTCATGAAGTACATTATATAAATGAGGGCCTGTGTACCAATTATCTGTTATCAATGTATGGCCCATTTCAAGGTATGAATGTAAAAGTGTCATAACATCTGTCGATTGCCCAATGGCTGTAGAATTACTTATAATATCTGTATTTTTTCCGGTATATACTATATAATTTAATACATAGTTTGTTGTGCAGTCTCACAAGATAAATTGTTTGATACCAAATTTACTTATTTTGGACGGAATAACTTTTTTAAAGTAACACCGAGCTTTGAATAACGTAAGGCTTTCGTCAATGCACAAATCTTTGTACGGATAAAATGACTGTGAGAAAGATTTCTTCAGAATATCAATTCTAGATCGTATTTTTATCAATGGATCATCACTTTGTACATTATTATCATTAAAATGCAACGTTTGCAATAATGTCATGTATCTGTCGCTCGCCATAGTTCTTCGAAAAATATTAGTTTTTAACATGTCTTCGGTCGATCAATACTCTTTTAGAGTCAATTTTTTCATCCGCGGCATTAACATCGTGATAGCCAAAATCCGTACATCTCACATATTGGTGTGTTTTTCCAAGTATTAATAACAGAATACGTTCTAAATGTTGTATTTTCAATAACAAATTTATAATAATTGTTCGTTTCTTCAGTAACTAACCCTTTAATGTGAAACTAACCCTTCTGAAAAGAAGAGTTGAAAAGGATCTAAAGGCGTAGCTTCTGGAGTTAAATTTCCTTTTACTCCAGAATTTTTATCGTTAAATGCATGTAGTGTGGGCTTGAAATCGTTTTTCGACCATGACAACGTTGGAAGAACTTCATTCAAGTCGGATCTTTCTAAATTCGAATTTGAATTTAAATCATCCTTATCGGAAGATGTGCTAAGTATTCTTGCCGTTTATTTTTCCTTCTACATATAACTATCCCATTATTTATGCTATTCTCTGTATCTTCCGAATCTGATGACAGTAGAACATATTCGTGTGGTACCTGTATTTTGTCGTCATAAATGTCATTTAAATCTGCCATTTCATCCAAGTTGTCATCGCTGTCGTTTCTTGTAATAATTTCTTTAAAATTTGCACACATTTTTAAAGTATGAAACAGTGGTAAATAACAATATGAAAATTACATACACTATAAGTTTAATACGACAATATGCCAATGCAACAGTTACAACTGTACGGGGTAAATGAGTTATCAGAAACTAACTGAAGTGGCGTCTATAACTAAATTTTGTCTTTCATCGTTGCTAAGTGACGAGGTATGTGGTTTCGAGTGAAACGATAAAAGTAATGGTATTTCACGGGCGATATTGCCATCTCCCACTTATGCTACACCTTTCATGTCTCCTTACAGAGCCAGACGAGAGTCAAAGTCAACAGCGTCTTGATTCCCCGCTAATTTTTCCAACAACGTTCCCTTGGCAGTGGTTTCGCTAGAAAGTAGATAGAGACAGTATATTGTGAAGATGAACACCCGTAGGGTGCCTGCACCTATGCTACCTCGCCCATTAGGTCATACGCTACAAAACCGCCTACTTACAGCAGCCACCACAACCAAGTAACCGGGCTCGGAAAAACCCAAAACTCCTGCCGGCGAGACAGGGTGAGCGGTTTAGCCACGACCAACATCCTCACTGCAACGAGTCACCACGCTGATGCTGGCCGTGCCCACGGGGAACCACGGGGAGGCCCGCTCACAGTGCCACGTTCCTTGACACTCGTTTCGTAGGATAGGATAGGGTTAGTAAGATAGCAGGTTTTAGGTAATGTTGGGTAATAGTGTAAAAAAAAAAGGGAGATGCATGCGAGCGTCTCCGACCCTATCCTGTTCGAAAGTGAGTTAACCTGAGAAAATTACAGGCACCCACTCTCATCACCAGAACTCCGAAAATCCCAGCTGAACAGGATTCATTAACTAATTATCCTTAATGAAGAGGGTTTCTTTACAAATTCCGCGAAAAGGGAAAAGGCCTCGGCCGTGGAGACAAGATGTCTCGCTGCTTCTGACCAACTCCTTTCATGGAGAATTTCTTCCAGAGCGACTCTCTGAGGTTCAAAAATCGGACATTCAATGATGTGATGCGAAACCGTGTCCTCTTTGCCAGACTCGCATGTTCCATCCCTGATGATGTTCAGCGACGTTAGTTTTGCCTTGAATGCCCCATAACCTGAAAGAAATTGCGTTGAAAAGTGGTTTGGAGAGACGAAACGGGCACCCATCCTTTTCTTGATGTCCGGGAAAAAAGCAAATGTCGTCCTTCCTTTGGAGGAATTCTCCCATATAGACTACCAATTCCTAAAGATTTCTTCATCAACCTGTTTTACTATCGCGCGCTTTAGCTTCGTGCCTTTCAGTTTCCGGGTCGCTGTCTCGATGCTCCCATGTTTCCTAATATCGTGTAATCTCCTCCGTTTAAATAACAGGAGATCAATCGGAGGCTCTCCTGCTGCGACGCAGAGAGATTCCGTGGCGTGTGATACGAGGATGTGTCTGAGATGAGGGCCGATCGTTGGGTCGCGCTCAGCTTTTTAAGATCCCTTTCCGTGCAGAGATCGGACCATCCTGCTGCCGCGTACGTAACCGTTGGTGTAAACACGCCGCGATAAATCTCCCGGAGGGCGCAGTGACGGAGTCTTCATTCTTTACCTGCTAATCTACCTAGCTTTGCGAACAATGGACCGATATTATCATTAAGGTAACGGCAGTGTGTTGTTACCCCCAGCCCTTTATCGAAGTGTACCCCGAGGTATCTAATAGATTTATTAAATTCAGTATTATTATCTTCTATCCATATAGTGATTATATACCCTACCAGCTAAGTCGGTTTTTTTCGCCGTCTTCCGTTTCCGATCCGGACGTTGTCCTCCTCTTCTACCGATGGTTTTCCTTCTCATCCAGTCGCTCTTAACCCTTTCGCTACGGTAATCCGTTCCGCGGGAGTAGCGCCACTGAACGGGGCACCATGCCGCGCAGTGTGCACATTGCGCATCGGTAGTAGTCTTCGATGTTCGCACTTACGTCTTTCAATGGCACTTTCGAATTTTCTTGTATGTATACTTTTTTAAGAGTTATGTAACATCTGTTTCGTCATATTATATAGATAAACGACTTTCAAATGTCGGCTTAATCAAATTTATTTAAATATGTATGTACGCATACAGTTCCACGAATACGATTTACAAAATATTATTTTATTTTTCATTTATTTTTTTATATATAAAAACTATTTTTACGTTTTAACAATATTTCGACATATATATACTTTATACTGTGGTTTAACAACAATTATTATTTTTTAAATTATTACATATTTGGCCCGAATACTTGAAATATAACATGATAAATTTATATTCTTTGTTGTATAAACACCTTGAGATAATTCTTTTATTCTTTGAAAAACATTATTTTACTATGTTTCGATAAATATCGAATTATTACACTTTATTGTACTATTATGTATTTAAGATATGAAGATTGAGTCATTAGGTCAGAAAAAACCAAAATGAGTATATTGTGGGTATTCAGAAATTTACATATTAACAAATTTTACTATTATTATAAATAAAAATTAAGTTAAGGTAATTAGATATCGAATTATACAATAATTCTTAGTAATATAACTCTGTATGGTAGATTCTAAAGCAAGGTTAAACGCAGAAACCAAAATTACAATCTTTACATTCATATCGAGTCTCGCGTCTTTTGTCGTTTGCGGTGCAAACAACGCAACTTCTATTTCGGTTTTGTCTTAGTGGTTTATACAGTGAAGGAAAGTGCCGTTCTATTAGCCGTAATGGATTGTTATTGCCTCTTTGATGATGATAAGTAGTGTTCATATGATATTTTTGCAATATTTGTCGGATTAATTCCAAGTGAAATTTGGTTATAGATATCGGTTTTCGCGTGTTATGTTTATATGGACAGTATGCATTCCATACGCACATGTCCAGCAAATGGAAAAAATATTTACGGTACGTGTCGAATTTATAGTACTAATCACCATACCTGCTTTGTTGACAGAACCCATACAATTATTATAATTTATGACGCATACGGGTTTTTGAATTTTCTGTCCTCCACGCCTAACAACCTTTGCAAACTCTGAAGTATGCATAGTGGATAGCATGTATGCTTCTTTCTTATCCATCCATTTGACGACTAATAAATTTTTAGTTGAACGGGATGATGCCTCTCCTTTTTTCAGTGTATTAGTAATCTTTGGCATTCCTCGTCGTCTGTTTGTTATGGTCCCACACGCATTTGTATAATTATTATATAATAAATAAAACAAGGATGGACTTGAATACCAATTATCTAGAAAAACTGTGTGTCCTTTTCCTAGATGGGGCGCCATTAGTGCTTTTATTATCGCTCCCGATTTGCCGATTTCCTTATTTTGACTGTTGATCATAGTCGATGACCCGGCATAGACAATAAGGTTCTATACAACGAAACCAGTTCGACAATTACGAAGAATAGAAGAGTTTGTCTACACTTCAGTATTCCCCTAAGGACAACTTCTTATTGCGTGTCATTAGAAATGACATAGCAAAAAAGCAGTATATTTCGGATAATGTTGCTTCACCATCATTCATATTATTGTTATTTTTCTTTAACCAATAGTCATTTGTTTCATTTACAATGTATTGCACGAATTCGTCTGAAGCAAAGAGTTCAAAGTAATCAATTATTTTTGCTGATCTGCTAATGTTTGCTATAATTCCTGTATTTTCGGGGGTAAATGGATGTATCTTAGGGATGAATGTATTTGACGTCCATGAATCACAATAGTCGTTATTGTCTCTCTCATTGTTTTCTACTTCTGAGTCTAAGGTATTACATATATACCGTCTTTTTTTGTTCAGAGTGAAATTATCTGCGTTTTCACTCTCGAAATCATTTTCGGAGTCGGTTAATCTATTCAAAAATAGAATTCTTTTTGAACTCTGTTCTGACATTCTAACAAGGGTGCAAATAAAAATTAAAAAGCAAATTTTACGCAAAACTACAATTAAAATTTTCAGATACAGGTTATTAATCTCAAAATTGATCTCAACTGTAAAAGCAGACAATAATCTTTTCAACCTATATCTTGTCCGACTTTATATTATAATCCTTGTTTTCTATTATAGTTTTGTGCCTTACAAATACTTCACCATCCAATAGAAAAAAATCGAAGACACTTATTTCATATGCAGAATATGCAGGATTTAGTTCAGTACGAGTCATTAGATTCAAAAGATACTCTACCGGATTCTAGTTTAGTAAATTCTGTTTTATCAACGGTCAGCATAGGTGATCTGGCGGACACCGATTATAGTTGGCACTCGTACACACAGCACTTTGCGCGACCGCCGACTATAGTCGGTTGTCGTAACGAAAGGGTTAAAGCAGGCTAGCCTCGCCTGAATACTGTGCAAATAATAGAACAGGACCACGGTTCTATTATGTTGGTTTTCGGAACCTAGGGGTAATAATCAATAGGGACAGATGTGGGCATTTGTATTGCAATGCCAGAGGTGAAATTCTTAGATCGTTGCAAGAAGGACGGAAGCGAAAGCATTTGCCCAACATGTTTTCATTAATCAAAAACGAAAGTTTTTGGCTCGAAGGCGATCAGATACCGCCCTAGTTCTAACCATAACGATGCCTGCTAGCGATCCGCCGAAATTCCTCCGATGACCCGGCGGGCTACTTGCAGAAAACCGAAGCTTTTGGGTTCCGGGGGAAGTATTGTTGCAAGTTGAAAGGAATTGACGGAAGAGCACTACCAAAAGTGAAGCCTGGCATAATTTGACTCAACACGGGAAACCTCATCAGGGTCGGACACCGGAAGAATTGACAGATTTATAGCTCTTTTCTGATTCGGTGGGTAGTGGTGCATGGCCGTTCTTACTTGGTGGAGCGATTTGTATGATTAATTCCGATAACGAACGAGACTCTAACCTGCTAAATAGGCGTACATTCTCTTGTCTCCCGACTTCGGTCGAGCGGTTTCTACTACCAACTTACAACAAATCTTCTTAGAAAGATAGGCGGATTTTAGCCGCACGAGATTGACCAATAACAGATCTGTGATGCCCTTAAATGTTCTGGGCCGCACGCGCGCTCCACTGAAGGAATCAACGTGTTTTCCCTTGCCGAAAGAACCGGGTAACCCGCTGAACCTCCTTCGTGCTAGAATTTAATTTCGCGCCAGTAAGCGCGAGTCATAAAGCTCGTGTTAATTACGTCTTCTGCCTGGTGCTCTGTAGTTTCTCGGCACTGTCGGTGTTGCCGTGAACCTGAGTAAATTTGATCATTTATAGGAAATAATAGCCGTAACAAGGTTTCCGTAGGTAAACCTGCGGATGGATCATTAACGTATAAGAAAGTTGCTCAAAGAAGCAACGATAGGGCTCATATATGTGATACAAACAAGAAGGCAACGATAACGGTGACTGCTTCATCGAGCCGGAACATGGTCGAGCAAAGCACATCCTTAGGATCGAGGTGTTCGTTAAACTGGTTTTATCACGGATATATGGCCGCGGACCGTGATCGTCCGACTCGTGCCTCCAACAGCGTCACGCAATGATAGTGCTCGTTGGCGCCCGATCGGTGACGCGAGTCGAATTACGCATTAAGGCTTTAGCGTTTGCAAAGATCAGGGAACCAATACGCAGCCTTGTAAGAGTGAATGATGGTAGGATTTCTTGAATGCCTTGTTCTACCGTGTCTTTTCCTTAATACCTTCACACTTTTATCTTCGCATTTAGTTGAAATTGGTATTACTGCTTTTTTTACGCTTTTCTTTTCACGATATGCAAAAAGGAGCACATTATTATCTTTGAAATATTTCGCTTCATTTACATTAACTGTTTTTAAGTGATCGGGAAGACATTTTTTATTTCGTCTGACATTTCCGGTTAAATAAGTATTGTTGGAATGTAAATATCTTGCTGATTCAATACTACTAAAAAAGTTGTCAACGAAAACGTGATCTTTTATTTAAACAATTACTTTCATTTAATAAACTTACCACGACATTATATCCTAGCCCACACGTATTTTTGTCACTATTACTTTTCGATTTTGCGCCTTTGTAACAATAAAAGATTAAACAATATTTCGAAAGTGGATCGCATAGCATCCAAAATTGTATGCCCCAAGCGATGATGTTTATTGTTTGGCATGTATTGAGTTATATTCGAATGACATAATGTCTCAACTAAGGATTCGTCGCTTGATAATTCTTTATGAGGTGTATAATATAATTTAAAAACTCTGTTAACGTGTTAAGCAAGGGGTTCATATCTTACACAGAGATCGTAATAAGAATGACTAGGTGAAAAACACAAAGAACTATCAACCAAATGAAAATAATTACAAATTTCTTGGAACCTATTTCTTAAAAACATTTTCTTGAACCATGGTATCCGCCATGAATTTTTGCTGCATTATAAAGGTATATTGGGTCTTTTTGTAATACCCATTTCTAGAATTATTGCTATGAATGCTTTCACCTCCAATTCAGTAACTGGAGTCCATTTCTGTAGTTTAGATAAATTTGATGCTTCAAGAAAACACCTCGAATATTCCGCTTAATGATGAGTTTCGGTAATCATTAGTGAGAATAGTTTTAAATCAAGAAAAAGGTCAAAGTATTTAATCGGTTTGTTTTCATCAGGAAAATTGCATTTTGCTTCAGAATTGTCGATATTTTCTTCGACTATTCTTAGTCCTCTGCACATGAATCATCGTGTATCGAAAAATCGCTATCACTCTCCGAGCTACTGAAAATACGTTTCTTGCTCTTCCTAACAGGAATGATATCAGAGTCATCGGTGTCACTCGGACAACTTGGATTTTCGTTTACGCTTGTAATTTTAGTTTTTTGGCTCATTATACTTCCTTAGGGATAAAATAAATTAATTATAAAAGTTAGTCAATAAACCTCAGGCAAAACTACACTTATCTTCTGCTTTATTTCGTCTAATAGTTTCTAGAAAGACACGTTTATTAGCATTGATGATCGCACTTTTATAACACTACGTCCAATCCTTTTGCCTGTTGCAAAAAGAATGTTGGTATAAAAGAAACAAACACGAGAAGCGCGGCCCCGTTGTTAACTGCATTGAACATGACAAGTGCTATCGTGCTCTTCGGTTTTTTTCGATATGTAATCAAAGAAGCGCGATCGCGCTCCTTGGCGTTTATCGATCATGTTTTGTCAAAACCCTTTGGAACGCAAACGGTTAAACGAATGGTGGAAAATACGGAAAGGCACCCGAATAATTCCTCACTGTCAACCACCTGTCAGCGCTACTGAAGAGGTCGTTTCAACGGAAGACGGTTCGTACTAGTGTCCGTCTGTTCCGTGCCACGAACAGCAAGTAACGGCCAAAAAGAGCACAAATCTCATGAAAGCCGGAGGTACTCAGGTAAGTCTAGAACTTATATTTTTGTTTAGGCCCGTACTGAGTGGGGCGTAACAGAAAACTTGTGACAGCGGTGAGATACTGCGATTAATACGATATCTCAACCAATAGAACGACTTATTCCGACAAACTCTACTCGATCATTGAGAGAATGGAATCGCTTAGTAATAGAACTAGGCGACCCACTGAGTAGGAAATCGAGGAAGCTCATAGAAAATTACTCCACAAAGAGTCTCAATTGGCCGCACGCGGGAAAACCATACGCGACCGCGAAGAAGTGCTAAGGCGTGAGACCGAATGATCGTCTATCGCGAAATTAGAAATGGATATTATCGCATTCATGATGCATGAAACACTCGCCATAAGGAGCGAGCCGCTCTACATCCGACAACCATTCAATTAACGTGGCACTAGGAATGATACCGCGATTGGACGGAGAAATATGCCTCTCACCTCGTTCATAAAAGCGTGTAAAAGAACGCGACAAATGATACCGGAATACCCTGAAGACCTTTTTACAAAAACCGTATTACGAAAGATGCGCGACTCCGTGTATCGCGCGATTGAGAAACGCGATCTTACAAGTATGAATTGACTATGTAACCGAATTAAGCAGACATTAGAAACGCTCCATTTGCAGGAATTTTACAGATTGAAACTCCATAATATATTAATGCGTGAAAACGAATCAATGATAGAGAATATCGGTAGAGTAATAGATCTCCATGAGGCGCTCATGGTCGAAGAAGGATACTGAGGTCGAAGAAGCATCCGATACGAAAAAACGCTTGCTCTCCACAGCTTTTACACCGCACTCCCAATGAAGTAGTCCCATATTTATCGGCTAGCCAATGCAGAGACCTTGCCGATGCTTGCGATAAGGCAATAGAATTACATTCCACAATGCAATACGAATGGAACAGGAGAATAGCCGCAAAGTAATATTATCATGAATCGCGAAAATCGAGAGGAGCTAGCACGCGAATAATACAGACTGGCGCCTCACCCAAAGTCTGTACATATTGCAAAAAGGTAGGACATACTCGCATTAAATGCTATAAAAATGTATGTGATAAGCAAAAGCGATATTTAGGACTAGCCGGATATTATAGAAGATTTATACCTAACTTTTCCGCTATTAGCAAATCACTCAGAAATCTTCTAAGGAAAGACGTACCATTCAAATGGGAGAACAGCCAAGAAATTTCATTTAAATTGTTAGTAAATTTATTGTATCAGGAATCGCTATTACAATATCCAGATTTCTCCAAATCTTTCGTCGTTACAACCAACGCATCCAACTACGCTATGGATAGAATATTAAGCCAAGGCGCATTAGGTAAGGATTTGTCTATAGCGTGTACTTCTGGATTGCTTAACCAAGCGTAGCAGAATTACTCGACCATAGAAAAGAAACTATTAGCTATTAAATACTCTGTAAACTACTTCAGACTTTATCTTTACGGTTCTAGTTTCTCCTTAGAAACGGACCACAGGCCACTATTATGGTTGAATTCAGTAAAAGATCCTACATGAGATTAATACTAATCTGGCGATTAAAGCTAGCCAAGTACGAGTATAACAACGTATATATGACCGGAAAGAGGAACTTATTTCGAAACTCCGCGGACCTCCATAAACAAATACTCCCCATAGTAGTGACAAGCACGAGCGAGGAAGAACTGTATACGTTCAAAAGTAAACACGCGCACACTCAAGAGATTAATAAATCACAAGGTAAAAAAGGAAACAACATAACAGATGAAACTGTTATTACTGTGGGACAGAGTCCCACTCGACGAATACGACGAGACAGGCGATACGAGTGACGAAACCTCAACCAACGAAACGCACGCTCACATCAACGGCAGTAGAGTAGAGATAAGATACAGAATAATAATGCATAATGCATAAATATCACCTTCTTCACTACGACAAACGGAAAACCGGTAGATATAGCGCGCGAAAGAACTTGCAGATAATTATAAGCTACCCGCCATTACTGATGCAACTCTCGAAAGAGTAAAAGTTATAAAAAATATAAATATTTAAACGCGTTACCCGTCAAGGAGAGTTTAGATCTCTATCCAACTAGAAACTTTGGACGGCCATGGAGTTACAAATAAAGACAATTGAAATCTCTAAAGGACCAGTGGGAGACACCCTGGGCCGACGTAAGGCGCAAAATTCGTTCGGTCTTTTTAGACAGCGAAGCGAAAATTATTGTATTAAAACATGAAATAATAATGCTTAAAGAAATCGAACGAATCAGAAATGTAAACTACAATGTAAACGATACCAATAGGTGGACATAAAGGTGTGTGGAAAAAGTTTTCGAGAATCAGATAGAAGTACTATGTGTCAAATCTGAAAAAAGACATACAGAATTACATACAAAAATGCAGAAGCTGTTAGACGAAGAAACTTGTTAGACTAAAAACTCACCAAACAATGACTATCACCGACACGCCCGGGAAGGCGTTCGATAAAATATCTATGGATATTGTAGATCCACTACCGAACACAAAATCCGAAAATAGCAATATTTTAATGATACAAGATTTCCATACCAAATATTCTATCGCAATTCCTCTTCAACAAGCATCTTCAGAAGAAATCGCAGACGCATTTACGAAAAACGTTTTATGCCGATTTGGCACTCCAAAAGGCATCTTGACCGATCAAGGTACTTATGCTCTAATGAAACAATCGGGATATATGGCAGTCATCGCATCAGAGGTGATACACGTCATAATATGTGTTCCAGTAGAAGTAAAAGTAAGACAGATCAAGGAATGTAACAAAAACTACCGATCACATATCGAAATGATTTTTATTACCTGGTAATAAACGCATCATCATGATTGAAAATTGAAATGAACTATTTCCCAATATGAACAATTTACATGGAACATGGTAGAGGGTAACTCCCAAATTAGTCTAATCAATATCTCCTCCAGCAATTCAACTATTAACAAAGCCAAGATGGAGGTACATCGACTCCGAACACCTAGGAACAAGTAGTATTTATTCGAATGAAGACCTAAATAAACTAAGGTCGCATGTAAAAGATCCTGCAGAGAAATGCTATCATCGACACACTTGCTAGAAGAATTAGTGGAATGCATATACCTTCGGACAAAATCTCTTTTGTACAACATAATGGATGAAGAGTCATTAAATAAGATCGCACCAAGTACGGCATAATGACTCTATGGTGCCTTTATAACATATGGATTGGCAAGAGCCGCACAGTCCTAGCAATCTTCATGACCATTCGATTGATCAAATTCATCGTTGATACGCTCATCCATGTGTAGGCATTACATGAAATATAAGGATGAAGCTGACACCTCTTAGGAGCACTATGGAGTTCGGTTACACATCTCCTCCTCTATCTCGGAAATAGAGTAAAGCGGGAGGAAACACCCACAGGCACGGCACTACCGCCCTCGACGAAGAAAAACGAAGCAGCTGACGCACCCGACCAACCAAGCACATCCTGTGAGATGAACGTATATCTAAGCAAAGACAAATCTAAAATGCAACTATATCTAGGCACATTTTCAAATATGGGAGAAGTGTTACATCCTGCGCTCCTCTCAGACTATATACCCATCATAAGATTACTACCAGATCATTAAATATAGGAAGTAAATGGGGACACCTTACATATTACGTATTATATATTTCTCAAAACTCTTTTAATACTCCAAAGAATCATATAAGTTAAGAATCTTATTTGCATAAGTAACTAATACCATTATATTACACATCCGAGCCCGATGTAAAGGGAGTCATTAGTATTACAAACTAACTATATTATAAAATACACGATAGTAAATAACAAACGCATTATATACATAAGTATACAATCATCAAATTCTGGATAAGGCAGAAAGGGAAGAAGGAACCTATGAAACCTATGAAACCTATGATATATTACGTGATTATATGGCTTGGTTACTCAGTTATACTACTTGTTAATACTTCAGAAACTATACATGAGTTACCTTTTTTAAAACATATTCGTTCTCTAATACTTTTAACGATTGTACACTGATACTTGACGACTATTGTGGAAATATTAATAAATTAGTATTGTTAAGTTTAAATCGACATGTGTTTATAAAACCCCGGCTGCGCTTTCCAGACAACCTCGCGGAATTCTAAACTAAAATTCATTAATTACACTCGCGAGTCTCAAAAATCTTCCTACTACGCAATCGACAAGTTCGGAGCAAATAAGGCTACCTTTCTATAGAACGTGAATCCTTCACCTTGGTTATTTTTTGCTACAGGCGCGTACGAATCGCACAAATAAAAGTAATAACATCCATCATCCAATAACTACAGTTGCGTATCAATCGCACGAGTTGTTGTAATTACATCCATTATAGAATAACTAGAGGTGCAAACGAATCACACGAGTTATTGTTCTGCATTCCCGAATCCTAGCTTCCTCTTTATGCCGAGAACTCTACGTGGTGGTAGGAAGTATCATTCATTCAATATCAAAAGCTCAGAGTAAAAAGGACGCATTAACTCTTTCGCTACGAGCGGTGACTATAGTCACCCAACGCCTGACGCTTGGTACATTAGGATGTCGTGCGTTTGCACGAACAGTCTACATATATGTTGTATCCATGGCAACCCATTGCCATTATTTGGCATTTGTTTTACATTCTTAGATTTGTAACTGGCAATATGAATATCAGTATAAAAGTAACGTTTCGACAGTACACTTGCCTGAGTTTTATTCACTCGTTTGAGACATATTCACGGTATGTGCTTTTATTTTTTTTCCGCACCATTGCATTTTATTTTATTTTTTTATGTATTTTTCATACCTTAGAGATAATGAATACAAATTTGCTAAAAAAGAGGAAGGACGAAAATGAGAACTATGCCACGCATGATCAATTATCGGACTCAGACAGTGAAATTGAGATAAGTAATAATTGTGCCAGAAAAAAGGCTATGAAAATTCGGAGTAAAAATGTATTTAGTACCTCCGAATCAGAAGAAGATGATGTAGTCTGTAGTTTGGATGATAAAGAAATTCAAACTAACTCAAGATGAAAACTTACAGACATCTCAAAAGAGAGAAACACAGACAGAACAAAATATAAATACATTGGATACAAAGAAAGAAATAAAAGAAGTTAGAATAAATTTTAACGAACATGTGAATGAGGACGAATTCAGATCAAGTCTGAATCATTTGGATAACACAAAAAAAAAACAAAAATAAAAAAACTTATAGAAAAATATAATTTTATATTTGCAAAAAACAAATATGATGTCGGACTACGAAGCGCGAATAGACTTACTGGTTGATAAATACTGCAGTAAGAGACCATATAGATGCACTATAGAAGATAAAAAAGAGATAGCAAATTAGGTAGCAAAACTACTAGAAAATAAATTAATCGAAGAATCTTATTGTCCGTTTGCAGCACCGGTAACTCTGGCATTCGAAAAAGATGAAAACAAACGATCACGATTGTGTATAGATTTCCGCGAATTAAAGAAAATAGTTACACCACAAGCTCAACCATTTCCATTAATAGAAGATTTAATATTAAAAGCAAGAAAATGTAAATACTTGACCACATTAGATATAAATTCCGCTTTCTGGTCAATTCCACTACGTATTGAAGATAGACAAAAAACTGGATTCGTTACACTGGATTCGTTACACTTCCAATGGACATGTCTACCGTTCGGACTAAAAACATTACTAGCCATTTTCCAGAGAATACTATCTAATATTCTAAGAAAGCACAAATTAAAAGATTTTTCAGAGAATTACATAGGATATTAATTGGATCCGTAACTTCGGAATAAGGATTGGCTCTGAGGAGCGGGACGAGTCGCGCTTAGTAGGGAAACGGGTCTGGCTGACGTGCCGGGCCTGGACGAGGTGAACAGTTCCGGTTACGGTACTGGGATCCGAGCTCGGTCCCGTGCCTTGGCCTCCCGCGGATCTTCCTTGCTGCGAGGCTTCCCATCGTGGTCGTCCTCTTCGGCCGCCATTCAACGTTCAGCTCAGAACTGGTACGGACTAGGGGAATCCGACTGTCCAATTAAAACAAAGAATTGCGATGGCCCTCACGGGTGTTGACGCAATGTCATTTCTGTGCAGTGCTCTGAATATCAAGGTGAAGAAATACACGCAAGCGCGGGTAAATGGCGGGAGTAACTATGACTTTCTTTTCGATTTTCCTTTTAAGGAATCGGACTAGTTGAACGGGCTTCAAAATGGAAAATTCAGTTTCCGCTAAAGCAAATCCAACTGAAGGAAATCCTGCTGTAGGGAAGGGTAAGAAGCAAGTTTATGGTGCAGCCAGCGGGAAAGAGTTGAACTTCCGTCACAAGAAGAACGCTCAATTCCAAGCTGAACTAACTGCGTCATTACTGAAGCGTCTGAAGGTCCCTATCAATGCATCTGCCATCAAACTACAGTCATCTATTGTGCCAGCACGAATTCCAATCTCATTTCGAGGTTTACCTCGATACGTCCACGATTTGTGGTCGCGAATGAAATCGATTAGGACAAGACCCTTTGCGACTTTGGCAACCGACGAGAACTTCAAGATTTTCTGGAAATGTTCAATGTACATTTGCGAGACGAAATTAGCTTTCGCGCAGATGAAGTGCCAACAGATGCTGACGTTCCCTTTACCATCTTTAGAGTGTTACACTGAAATACAGTTGCGCACTTTGTGCTCAATTTCAAGACGACTCCTATATCCACTTGTAATCTACGCAGAAACAATCGAAAACTTCATGGCCAATGGACAACCAATCGTACCAGTGTTAATTGGGACTAAATTAGCTGCAGCCTCAGGAGCAGTGTCGTATTCGCCAGTTGACCTACACGTGACGTTGAATCAATGCCGAAAGCCCACCTCGGTCGACAACGTTGTAGCCATTAGGCGGGAGTAACTATGACTCTCTTAAAGGTCATACTTAGCAAGCAGTCTCTTCTTAATGGGTCCCGCCATTAAACACCCTCCGAAGCAAGCTCTTCTGAGGATGGGTGGACCAAGAGCTGCCTCTGCGAAACCACGATCCTGGGGGGTTGCCAGCCCTTCTCGACCGATTTTTAAGTCGGCCCAAATAGAAGAAAATTAGCCTCGCATGGTATATCAAATGCTGAAGAACCCACAAGTTCATCCGGCCTGACTTATGGTCCACCAACTTATAGGTGTGAATTGGAAGGAATGAATATTGGACAACAGATCCATTATTAGAAACGCCAATATTTCCAAAGACAATGAGTCGTGATAGATTTAAAGAGATATGGAGATGGTGGCACTTTGTGAACAACGATGAAATGGATGAATTGAGCGACCGTCTATTTAAAATTCGACCAGTTTATGACGGTTTGGTTAAAAAATTCAATACTGTATATACACCAAGAAGAAAGATTTCACTGGACAAAAGCATCATACCATGGCGTGGAAGATAGGGATTTAAAGTTTACAATGCCTCGAAAATTATTAAATATGGAATCTTGGTGAGAGTTGTGGCTGAATCGAAAAGTGGCTGCATTTGTAATATGAAAATGTATTGTGGAGAAGGAAGGAAACTGGCGGAAACAATATTAGCTATTCTTACTCCTTATAAAGACAGATATTATCATGTGTTTATGGATAATTATTATAACAGTGTAGATATAAACGAAATTCTTTTAAAACATAAAATACGAAGTTGTGGAACAATACGTGTAAACCGAGGACTTCCACATGAATTAAAAAATAATAAGTTGCAACGCGAACAGTCAGTTATTACAAATTTGACAGTCAAAGAGAGAAGTGAGGATGATTTCGAATATTCATTCGAGTGAACTATTAGAAAGCTCCAATACAGATTGGCACACAAATACAAAAATAATGAAACCTAAATGCGTAATGGAATACAACAACTATATGAAAGGTATTGACAGGGCAGACCAGTACCTTTCGTATTACTCAATATTGCGAAAAACAAGAAAGTGGATAAAGCGGGCTGTAATGTATTTGTTAAATTGCGCATTTTTCAATTCCTATTTAGTATATAACATGCATAATAATAGTAGCTTGCCATATAAAAAATATTTGTTAGAATTATCACGCTGTCTTATAGCTAACAAAAAAAGCGAAGATCTGGAATTTATGGACAATGAAGAGCCACAACCTGGTACATCGAACTCGGCACCACGGACTCCACGATATAAAATTGATCCGTCTTTGATGGACGTATTTCGCTAGATATCAAAAAGCACAGATTAATTCGGATAGAAAATAAAGGCCAAAAGCTATATGCCCAACGAAACTGCGTAGTTTGTGCGGCACATAAAAAAAGAAAGTTGACTTGCTTCAAATGCGAGTTTTGCAATGTACCTCTTCACCGTGGCGAGTGTTATCAACATTATCACACTCATAAAAAATACTAGATTCCTCTCATAAATATGTACTTTAAAACATTTTTTATAATTAGTGTTTAGTTCCTTTTTAATATTTCTTGTAGTTTTAAGAGTTTAAATAAACTTTTTTAAGTCTAAATTTTTTTATGATTACACAAAATATCGCCCGCTCTAGGACGAAAAACGAGGCGGGGCGGTCGCCGCGTTACCTAGCATACTTTCGTCAAGATCCCCCGTCTTTAATGTGTTAAGTAGCGCTTCTACCATCAAACGCCCCGAGAAGAATGGCTCCTACTGGACAGCCATTATGTCAAAATCAAGTAACTTGTTTCCGTGGGGTCAGCCCGTCACAGCAAAAGAAAATCAAGCTCTACTAAAACCAATCGAGTCGGCTGAGATCTATCGAGCGTTGCCAGACAAAAATACTACGCCGAGCCCTGACCTAACGACTAAACAGCTGAGAAAGATCCTCGTGAGGGAATATGCAATCTGTTATTACTTGGGAGCAAGATGTCGAAATAATTCTTGGAATCAAAAACCACCTTGATTCCGAAAATAGAGGATGCTTCCAACCCGGAGGACTTTCGACCAATCACGGTATCATCGGTGTTGACAAGGACATACCACAAGGTCCTTGCCAACAGACTGGTCAAAGAGATTAATCTGGATAGGAGGCAGAGGGCTTTCCTACCTTGGGATGGAACGGCACGGTGTATTTTTGACATTGACATAGTTCTCCGCTACCACCGTCAAAATTTTAAACCAATATTTATAGCGTCGATAGACGTCGCAAAGGCGATTGACTCCATATCGCATCAAACAATTAGGGACAACTTAACATCATATGGTGTACCAGAACATCGAACCAAATATATATTTTACGAATACGAACGGAGGACTACAAGGCTTGCGTGTGATGGCTGCGTCTCTGGGGAAATAAGACCAAAATGTGGGGTGAAACAAGGGGACCCGCTCTCACCTATCTTTAACATGGTAATGGACAGGCTCCTACGTAAAATACCCAGTGAAGTCGGGGCGGACGTAGACGGGGTCAGGTATAACGCACCGGCGCTCGCGGACGACCTCGTTCTCGTGCCTTCAACAGCTCAGGGACTCCAATGCACTTTGGATATAGTAAGCGATTACCTGGCCAAGAGTAGCTTGATTATAAATACAGGTAAGTCGTTCACTGTGGCAATTCGGAGTGTGTCACACATGAAAAAGTCGGTGGTGGACAGGAAAGCCACGTTTACTTGTGCTGGATGCCAGTTACCAGCCTTACAGAGGACAAACGAGTGGAAATACATGGGCGTACTCTTCACGTCAGAAGGAAGATAAAAGGAGCAGGAAATTGAGCTCCTTTAATTACTCCGGAAAATGGATATAGCGCCGTTAAAGCCACAACAGAGGCTATTCACGCTGAGAATAATGGTGTTACCAGGTTCATATCACCTTTTAACACTGCGCAACAATTCTCTCAGCTGCTTGAAGAAAATTGATAACATGGTAAGGGCATCTGTGAGGAAGTGGTTCGAGCTACCTCACGACACGGTCTCCTCATCTTTCCATGCCAACGTAAAAAGTGGAGGACCATCAGTTCCTTCTATGAGGTGGCTAATGCCACTGCACAGATAGCTTCGTTTGAAAACAGGGAGGACTGGAAGTCATGATAACGCTTATCTTAAGCAGACGACAGGAAAGAAGGCTACGTGACGGACACCTTATAATTGACACTCGTGAAAAGCTGAAGGAAAGATGGGCGAGACTTCTGCATGGCTCAACGGATGGCGGCGGTTTGAGAAAATCGAGAGATGTCCCCCAGCAACATCGATGGATATAGGACAGCTCTCGGTTACTATCAGGCCAGGACTACGTCAACGCCAACAAGTTAAGGATAAATGCACTGCCAATTAAATCTAGAACAACAAGAGGCAGGATCTATGACCGCACATGTCGGGCAGGATGTAGGACGATAGAAACGATAGATCACACGTCCTGCAAAAATGCTATCGATCCCATAAAGCGCGTATGGATCGATACAACGCATCCTATGTAAAAAGAACACTCGAGAATAAGTATGGGATTGTGGAAGAGAAACCTCACATTACGATAGAGAGAAGCCTCACGAAGCCGGACCTAGTAGCGGTTAAGGATAAAAGTGCCTTGATCGATGCGAAAATCGTGGATGCGAACATCGGCCTCGATATTGCGCATAACACCAAGATTAAGAAATATAAAGCGTTGACGGAGCTCGTCCGGAGACGGTATGGCGAGAGGGATGTTGAATTTACCACTGTAACGGTATCATACAGAGGTGTCTGGTGCAAAAAATCTGCCCAATACCTTGTTAACCACAACATAATCACCACTAGCGAACTCAAGATTATCTCAACCAGGGTCCTGGTTGGGGGTCTATTAGGGTTCTGGAGGTTCTGGAGGGCCAGTCGAACAGCAACAACGGCCGATCAAAGAAGAGGACAGGAGCGCACCGGAATTGGATAAGGACCATGTAACATCGTGCTGCCCACGAATTAGGCACAATGTAGTAAGGGAGTGGGTTTTTTAGTGAGTATTTCACATGGTGAAGAGTCCCACACGAGCAATAACAACGTGGCTGTGATGCGTAAAAGCATTTTTCCCCTCCTAATTAAAAAAAATAAAAAAAAAATACCTAGTTTTTACATTTCTCGGATAATAGTAAAATACTTGCCAATGCCGACCGACTGTTCAAAGTACAAGGTATAATTGATTATTTTACAAAAAAGTTTCAAGAAAACTTCAATCTTGGTCAAAATATTACAATAGATGAAGGAATGATAACGTGGCGTGGGCGATTGAGTGTTTAAGTTTATAACCCCTCAAAAATTACAAAGTACGGTATATTTGTCCAGATGCTGTGTGATTCCATTACGGGATATATTTTGCGTTACAAAATATTCTCTGGCATTAAAAAACCTTTAAAGGATACAGTGATAAAACTACTAAATAATGTTACTGGAAAATGGCATCACTTGCATAAGGACAACTACTATAACAGTGTGGAATTAGCGTAGGATTTGCTTACGAAAAAAATTCGCATTTGTCGAACGCTGCTTAAGAATAGAGGATTACCGACAAAGTTGAAAAACTGCAAACTAAATGTATTTGAAACCAAACATCAACGAAAAGGAGCAGTACTGGTGCAAGTTTGGAAAGCAGCGAAGATGAAAATAATAAGAACAATTTCTATCATACACAATGGCGATTTAGTTGACACAGCAAATAAATGTAGAAAAACCAATAGTACGATTCAAAAACCCACATCTATTTTGGATTATAATAAATATATGAAGGGTGTAGATCGAGCTGGTCAATTTTTGAGCGTTTATCCTATATACTGGAAAACCATAAAAAATGTGGCATTATACCTTTTCAATTGCGCTTTATACAACGCGTTCGTACTGCAACAACATTATAGATTCTAAGAAACTCCACTTTCATGATTTTTTATTGAAAATATGCGAATCTTGAATGAAAGATTCACCTGTTGCTGAAGAGAACTTGAAGGTCCCGAGTACATGACATGCTTCCAGTCGTAAATCGATCAACAGACTTTCCGGCCTCGTAAAGGAACGCCAGCTGATACGTATTTCAGAAACCACCAACCAAAAACGCAGAAAGTGTCGTGTGTGTTATAATAACAAAAAAAATTAAGAGAACTAATTTAATCTGTAAATCTTGGGGAGTTGCGCTTCACCTCGGTGATTGCTTTGCTTCGTTTCATTTAAAAAATAAGTACTAAGTTTTCAACAAAATATAAATAAACAGATAAACATGTAATACAAAAAAATCTTGTACTTATTTACATATGTATGCCCTCACAATTTCGAGAAAATCAAGAGACAGGATTGAGACATTGGAACTGACGATAAGATTAGTAAACAAGAACATCGAAAAACCGCCGGCGATAAGCGATATTACGTAAGTCAGTTCCATCGGCGCGACACGAAAAAATCTAGATGTGCGGACGGCATAGCGTTAAAGTTCTTCTACTAGAGTACTTTAATTATATTCTTTTTTCTAGATTAGGGAAACAGCACAAGAGCTGCCGCGAAGTCCTTCCAGTTCGAACATATAGGTCGAACAGAATCCAAGGTGCGAATCAACAATCACGCGACCGCGGACTCGTGCAATCGCCTTGTATGTATGCCATCAGTTCCTAGAAATAGCCACAACACCCGCGATAACAGGACACACGGAACGCACGAAAGGATCATCGAGCAAGACACCGAGCAAGATTGCGCAGAAACTCCTTGGGAACCACCGGAAACAGCCTTCGAAATAGGTGACGCTCCATCGACAATTCTGGAAGAAGCCACTACACGCGTAATCCCAGAAACCACCGACGTGATAGACGTGGATCTAAAACTCGAGGCACCGCGGGTCACTTTCGTTGAACCCTGCGCATCTACCTGCGGTAACGAAACGATTTCGGCTATTGCACCCTTTTCGTAAATTCTGCGTTTCCAAAAATTCGTTTACTGCAGTTAAACATGCGACGTTCTAGAACAATACGGGTGAAGTTCTTGAACTAATTAGCCAGAAGCACTTGGACATGCTGCTTCTGCAAGAACCGTACGTTCAAAAGCAAGTGACAGGATACGAAATAATAGGATTAGGAAACGGAACGAGAATTACTGATATCAGCGATGAAAGACCCTGCGGTCGCGGCGACCAACCCGAACATCGTGTTGTTGTTTATCTCGCAGCATAGCACACAGTCCTCTCGCAATAATTTCAGTACAGCGACGAAATAGAGGAGCACCTTAGGCACTTGAAATCGGTACTTTGTGCCCTAAGGAGTAAAAGAGTAATAGTATCACTGGACGCCAACACGCGATCTCTTCTCTGGGGCCCTCAAGGCACAGACGAAAGAGGCTCGAAGCTAGAAGCCTTCATCCGGGCATCCGGGTTGAAATTTTTAAATAACGTAAAGCAACGGTGAACGACGAGAGGCTCCTCATACATCGACGTAACCCTCTCATCGCAATCCATGAGCCGACCTATTGGCCAATGGAAGGTCAGAACAGGCTGGACGTCCAGTGACCATAATTCCATATTTCGCGATACATCCCACGAAGGCTGAGTCGGGTCGGTGGGGGGGGGGGGTGCTCGGGGCGCGGGGGACAGAAGGTTCAATACTAGGAGAGCCGACTTGGACCTGTTCACTGAGCGCATATTCTCCCTCACGGCGGCAAGGCTAGAGGGAAGCAGTTTAGGATCGGCTTCAGATGTAGAGGCACGAGACATCATGCTCACAAGTGTCCTATAAATCGCATTCTCCGAATCTATGCCCCGTAAAAAGGCTCACCGGAAGTCCAACCCATGATGGACATCAGCATGAACAAACCAAAAGAAAAAGGTAGTACGGTTAAGACGAGCGCATCAGCGAGAAAAAGGCTTTCAGGTACGTATCGAATTAATGCGTAAGTATCGTTCTTCCTTACGGGCCTATAGTAAAGAAGTACGATGAATCAAATTAGACAGCTGGAGGAAATTCGCCACGGAACAGTGCAACGCGGAACCATGAGGGTATACGTACAAGCAACAGACGGGTAAACTTCGTATCGAAAGAGTGATTAACACTCTTAAACGAGACGGCGTGAAGACGCACGTCCCGGATGACTGCGTATCCGAAAACACACTGGAACAGCAAACGGTACGGAATTCCTCGAGAAACGCTCCCGAAACGCCAGATGCCCCTCTCTTCACGGAGGAAAAGGCAGTGCGGGTCATAGGGTCCCTCAAAAACGGAAAAGCCCCGGGGCCAGATCTTATCGAGGTGTGTGAGCTTAAGATGATCTCTTTAACGGATGCATCCAATGGGGTATCTTCCCATCTATTTGGAAATAGGGCTCCTTATGAGCACTTTTGAAGGATGACAACAAAGATGCAGAAGACCCCAAGTCCTACCGACCGATATGTCTCCTCTCCGTCATAGGGAAGGTTCTGGAAAGGCTGCTGAAGTTGCGCCTCACCGAAACTTCCCTCGCAACGGGAAAAATTTCGGACAAACAATTTGGTATTGTCCAAGGACGCTCAACAAAAGACGCAATCGTGGAAATGCGTCGAATCGTTTCTGCCTCTTCAAGGAGATATGTCATCGTGTTGTTGTTCGACATTTCGGGAGCCTTACGACAACGTACGGTGGCCTCTAGTTCTCAAGGCACTTCAAGATCGGGACTGTCCATGAAACGTCTTTAATGTGATGACTAGCTTCGCGGACCGTAAGGTCAAAATCGCTCTGGGAGAGTATGAGGTTTCAAATCAGGCCTCGAGAGGAAGCCCTCAAGGATCGATCCTTGGCCCCTCATGCTGGAATCTCATGTTCAACCAGCTCCTCCGGATACTAGAGGAATCCTTACTGTTCTTCAACTTTACACTGCATTGTTCCTATTTACTGAAAATCGCAGCCATCCGCGCGGAAAGACCCTCGTCGACGGGTGCGCAAATTGTTGGGTTCATACCAGTAGATCAACTTTATAGAGCTAACAAAGATTTCTCTATTCTTCTCATGCTTCTAGAGAGAGCGTACAGAGATATGCAAGCCATCGAAGAACGCCTTAATAGAAAGATACCCTTATGTGTGTTCATGCAACTACTGGTGTAGCTGCAAACCTAATTAAAGTCCAACAAAATGAGAATAAAGTAAGGGACGTTAAAAGCCGAGGGTGATGTAACGGCATACCTTAATCAAATGCTGTATTATAGGACTATGGCGTATTAACTACCCGAGTAATTCCTTTGGATGAAGAAAGGAATGTCCCGGGAACGTTTGGGCCTCTAACAGCTCAAAACTGCAATCTGTATGAATGTTACCTTGCTCCGCGTGTCACTCGCCGGAGAATTGAAGCTCATATGACGATTAACCGTCGCTGGACTCCATTGGATCCAGAATTAACCACTTGACATACAATTAAAATGCGCATCGACGCATCCGTAGGATACCATTTAATTTGGCTCAATTATTTACTGCCTGGTGTTAGCCAAAGACAATTCTTGACGTCTCGGAGACGTCAAAGTCTACAATGGCACATGAAACCGGTAGCCGATTAATCGATTTTTTTTATTAATCCGTTAGATTCGGTTAGATTCGGCTGACAAATAGCAGGCATTTCTTACTCTGTAGTCAGATACTCGTTGCTTGGCTCTGAAAGCACTCACAATTTTATACAGTTTTTAAAAATTTAGCCTTCACAATAAATAAAAAGAATAGTGTTGGTGAGTTTTATCTCGATGATCTGTCAGATTGTCTTGACAGCTCTTCAGCAAGTGAAACTGATAGCGAAAGTGTTAGCAATGATGTAATAATTAAAAAGCGACGTTCTATATTAACACTAATATACAGTGATTCAAAAGACAAATATATATAGATAATAACATTGAAGACAGCAATGGTCAACGAACGACATGAGAAGAATTTTGGAACCTTTCGAAGGCAGCCCTCGCGTAAAAATTATGCCAAGTTCCCCTAAAAGTATAATAGATATTGTAAAGTTATTCATTGGAAATGACCTGCTTGAGAACTTGGTGAGTTAATCAAATAGATATCATTATCAAGTCATAGAAAAATATAGAATTAAATCAAAAACGAAAAAATGGACAGACATCACAATATTTGAAATGAAGAAATTCTTGGGCCTAATAGTTCTAATGGGACAAGTAAAGAAGTACGTTCTCTACGACTATTGGTCCACGAATCCAACTATAGAAACATCATTCTTCTCGAAAGTAACGAGCAGAAACAGATTTTTACAAATAATGCATAGTTGGCATTTTTGTAACAATTACAGCATTTCTCCAAATTCGCATAGACTTGCGTAAATACAACCTGTCGTCGATAATATAAAGCAAAAATTTAACGATGTGTATAAACCATACCAACAATTGTTTCTGGATTAGTGTATTATTCAGTGGGAAGGTAGAATTTCAATAAAAACATAATCACGCAAAAATCACAAAATACGGAATACTGGTTAGAGCGCTGTCTGAAGCTCGTACAGGATACGTATGTAACTTATGCGTGTAAGTTGCTAATGGAAAAAAATTAGAAGACACTGTAGTATTGGTCATTGAACCGTATAAGAACATGTGACACCATATATATCAAAACAATTATTACAATAATGAAAGAATATTTTAAATTCAATTAAAAAATAAAGTGCGTTAATAGAAAACAGCTCGTTGCGGAAATTCTTGCGAATTGACAGTCAAGATAGGTAATTCCTCCAAAAAAAGAACATTTGCTATTTCCCGGACATCAAGAAAAAGATGGGTGCCCGTTTTGTCTCTCCAAACAATTTCTCAACACAATTTCTTTCAGGAAATGCACAACTAACATCGCTGAACCTCATTACAGATGAAACATGCGAGTGTGTCGAAGAGGAAACGATTTCGCATCACATCATCGAATGTCCGGTTTTCGAACCTCACAGAGTTGCTTTGGAAGAAATTCTTCACGAAAGGAGTTGGCCAGAAGCAGCGATACATCCTGTTTCCACGGCCGAGGCCTTTTCCCTCTTCGCGGAATTTTGTAAGAAAACCCTACTCATTAAGAGTTTTTAATTCATAAATCCTGTTCAGCTGGAATTCTGGTAATAGGGGTGGTGCCTGTAATATCTTCCCAGGTTAACTCATTCCCGAACAGGATAGAGTCGAAGACGCTCGCATTCATCTCCCAATTTTTTCTTGCCTAACTACAAACCACACTATCCTAAAAACCCGATATCCCTCAATTCCCATCCTATCCAACGGAACGAGTGTCAAGGATCGTGGCACTGAGAGTGGGCCTCCCCGTGTTCACGACCGGCATCAACGTGGTGATTAGTTGCTGTGAGGCTGTTGGTTAACCGCTCAACCTGTCTCGCCAGCAGGAGTTTTGGGTTTTCCGAGTCCGGTCACTTGACTGTGGTGGCTTCGTAGGTGGCTTCGTAGCGCATGCCGTAATAGACGAGGTTATCATATGTGCAGGCACCTTACGGGTGTCTATTTTCACACTGTACTGTCACTATCTACTATGATAGTTTGCCGAACGTCGTACGGACAACATCGAAGTTCTCTCTGCTCCCCGCTGCTTTCGCTATCCGAGCGATGCAGGGAGTGTGAGTGAGACGAGAAGTGACGTGCTTGTGAAACAACGAGTGTTACAGAACGAGTTTGCGAAAGTTTCATTTAGAAAAAAAACGGAAATAGAAACGATTTCAGTGGAGAACTATGAGAGAGCAAGGAAACTGCCACGCGTAATGGACGCCACAGACAAAATGTCGACGGTGGTAGAAAGAAGCAGTTTCTCCTTGTCAACGGTGGAACACAGGAGGAAGTAAGAAAAGAAAAGAAAAGCAGAGAAAGTGACCGACTCGGACTCCGAGTCGATAAAAGAAATAGATATAATGACCACCCCAGTGGCTCTTAAAAAGAAGATAATGCCACTAAGAACCACGCAAGTCGAGGAACCGGCTGTGGAAGACGAAGACTGATGAGTTTCAACGAGAAATCACCATTCATTAGAATCATCTTTCATTAGAATACTGAATTTAGCTACGAAAGCAGATCTCGAGAACACCCTAACAAGGAAAATTCTCCCCACGGCAACAGAACTGAAAGAGCTCGTCAACATGGCCCTGATAGCCAACAGCAAACTGAAGGAGAAAATAGAATGCTTTCAGATGGACATGGTGTAAAACACCAAGAGAATGGCGTAAACAGTGCAAAATTGCATCCAGGAAACCAATTCGCCAAAGTAGCGTTAACCGACGCGGAAGGAGTGGACGTCAAGGCCAAGAATGTTGCGACGGCCAGCATAATAGAACCGAGGAACTTTATAATGACCTTCCCCGGCAAAACGAGAGCCTGAATAGCAGAAATGACGTGAAAGAGGCTCCAAAGAAACTTGTTATTCATCGCGAGGAAGGCATAGGAATCCATAAAGTTCGGAAGATTATTTATAACGGCGTATTGATAGAGACGGAGAAGAATCGGGATATCAAAACCATCCTAAAGAACAAAAAAATAAAGGCAACAGGGATGGAAGTCACCCTACCAGCGAAGAAAAGCCCGCAAATCATCCATCTCCGTACCGAGACCCACTAATGACAATAAAACAAAAATGGAAACATTGAAGCACTAATTCGAAGGCGAGGAATTAAAGACGCTGACGAAAGGCAGCAAGGTGGTATTCAAGACGAGAGATAAGGAAAAGAACAGCTGCAACATTGTTCTAGAAATCACAACAGAGGCCCGCGATTTTCCCAGGAAAAGGGAGCAGCTATACATCGGCTGAGCATGCTGCAAATTTCAAGATAACATCCCGGCAACTAGATGTTATAAGTATCAATCATACGGGCATATAATGAGACACTGCAAGACCGAGAAAAAAATATGTTTACATTGGGGAGCCGATATACCCTCAGAAAGAATGTAAGGCAAAGGAAAAATCCGCAACTTGCGTCAACTGCAAGCGAGCGGGAAAACTCGCTAGACATTCTGTGAAAGATAGAGAGTGCTTCGTATACAAGGCAGCAATGCAGGTAGTAATCGACAAGACTGATAACGGTCAATAAATGTGTGCTTTACCCGGCTAAGGCCATAAATGGCATTAATGAGGTCGTAAAACTGTCACTGAACTGATGATTCTACAACTTAATATGAGGAGGACCAGAGTCGTAACAGAAGAAGTCCTGCAATTTATGGGCAAGGAAAACATAGATGTTTTGTTACTACAAGAACCGTATGTTTGTAGGAATAATATGCCGAGCTTCGGACTCCGTGTAATTGCCACTGACGGAGTTAATAGTGGCGAGAACCCCTGGGCAACCATCTTCATTGGGAAAAGAAACATCTCAGCGGTGAACCTCGGACATCTTTCGAACACGCACTGCGTGTGTGTGCAGCTAAAATCCGCGGCCAGAAGCATATACATGGCAAGCATGTATTTTCCATCATCGAAACTAATCGACCCACACCTGCATATGATGAGGAAAATCGTAACGGAACTGCGAGGCGAAAAGTTATTCATTGGTGCGGACGTGATTACCAGAACGACGATCTGGCATAGCAAGAACGAAATGGTCAAGAATGGCTCAAGTTACTGATTGCTGAACGAAGCCAAGTCTCATAGTAATCAACAAGGCAAGCAACCCGCCAACATATAGTTCGCCACGAGGAACGTCGAACATCGACGTTAGACTCGCCATAGCGCGGATCGTAAGGAACTGGATAATTGGGGAGGGTCACACCTCAAGCGACCACAATGCCATTTTGTGACGCCTCCATTTGGAGGAAATACCATAAACCGGCTTCTGTCCCCTGGTGGAGCAAGGAACTCACCAGGCAGAAGAAAAGGATATACCGCACGCGAAAGCAAAGAGAATGAGACCCAGCGGAAATGCAGCGGAAAGAAGCGGAATATCACCATATCAAGCAGTGCTACGACCTCCTCATCCACCACATAAGGAAGGAAAGAAGGAAGAGAACAGTTACCATCGAGGGTAATGAAAAGCGGTAGGGACTGGTTTACAAAAAGTGCATCGGGAATATCACCAACGAGAAAGCGCTTTGCCTGCGACAGTGCGACGACCTACCCCCGACGTGGAACAGAGTCGCGCTTGACTTTCTAAACGCGCTTGTACCCTACGACGACGAAGTGGACACCTGCGAGTGACAGCGAAACGTTCGTGAAGCTATGGAACAGGAACCCGTCACTGAGGACTGCGAGGCCTTCAAGGATATCGAGGTCGCACACGCAATCAACAGCTTGGGCAACGGAAAAGCACCGGGCCTGGATGGAATCGAGATGGAAGTCCTGAAAAAGGCTTGCGCATACCTCCACTGGGAAGTTACAGCCATATTGAACGATTGTCTTCGGTGGAGCGTCTCTCCGAAACCATGGAAAATGGGATCAATCAGAGCGCTCCTTAAAACCCAGGAAAAGGACGAATCCGAAGCGAAAGGTACTCGAGAAGCTGATAGCAAGTCGTCTGCGGGAAACATTCACGAGGGAAGAAATCACATCTAATCGGCAGTACGGATTCCGGAAGGGGAAATCCACAGAGGATACGGTACTTAAATTCTGCTCGATCGTCCACGAGAGAGAGTAGAAGTACGTACTCATGATACTCTACATCTTAGTAGCGTTCGATAATCTATGGTGGCCCAGCGTGATGAATGCGCTGAAGCTACGAAGATGGCCGCGCAACGCTTTCCGTTTCATCCTCGATTACTACGCGAACCTTTACGTGACGTTAATCGAACCATACGGGGAGGTCGGCAAGTCGGTCTCGAGAGGACGACCGCAAGGATCGATTCTCGGACCGAACCTCTGGAACGTCGTCTTCGACGTCGAGACAATCGCATACGCCGACGACTTGCTCGTCGTCATGTACGGCATCAGACGTCTGCAGCTGCAAGAGGGAACCCAACGATTAACCCCTTCACTGCGAACAGCGCCTTTAGACGCTCAACTATAGACGCTTCCTCAGAGCGAATAGCGCCTTTAGGAGCCGTACATTTTTTTTTGCAACTTTTGTTATTAACACGTTGACTGCCAGACGCATTTTCGTTGATTTGCCTAAGGCGCCGATGTGAACTTTTCATTATGCGATGCATATTATGCTGAAATATTATTTGCAGCAGATAAAATGAATTATAAAATCATGCTTGAAGCAGTTTTCGTGGTGGGGGGTCACCGGTGACCTCCACGGCGTGGTAGGCAATTCTTACGATTGTCCTTTTTTCGAACAAATGTGCTTCGATTGCTAAATGATTACTCTCATTATTTAGTCTTATTCAGTGTGTTCTACAAGCAAGTGAGTGCGTTTGTTATATTTTTCACTCTACATATGTTTTTGCATTTTATACCTTTCATTCAATTTTTTTATTAGCCCTTAAAAATCTGGCTTCGAATGAAGATTATTCATCAAGTACATCATCTGACGGTGCAGTTTTATAAAAACCTTCAAAAATACTGCGACTGGTATCAAACAGCGAGAAAAGTTCAGTGAGTAGTTCGTCAGATATGATAAGAGCTTTAACGGTACGTCGGCACCGAATTGAGTCTGACAATGAAACTGAATCTGAAGATAGCGATAGCGATAAAGCTACGAATGAAAATTATATACCAGTAGAGTTTGATGTGAATTGGAATATTCCGTTAGGTAATAAAACCAATATCACATTTTCTGATTTGTCAGGTACCAAAACACATGTCAATCAGAAATTTTTGCTTGTACGGAACCACATAATTTCTATTTCCTTTTTGTTACTGATAAAATACTCGAAATTATTGCAAAGCCAACGAACATCTACGCAAAGGAAATCAGAACTGCATTCGCATCGTTTAGGTCAATGGTATGAAACAAATGCTAATGAAATAAAACGTTTCTTTGGCCTAATCATATGGATGGGATTAGTAGTCTCTTTTATATTTAAAAAATTCTTTTTCACACTGTACTTTAAAATATTAATATATTAATTTGTTAAGTTTTAAATTCAATTAACTCCAACTGTGCTTCTCAGGCAACCTCACGTAAAACCAATTAAATTCTTTCGCGAATCTCAAGATCTTCCTGCTACGCAGTTGACAAGTTCGAAGCTAAAGCTTCCTTTATTCAAGTGAAAACCTTTTCACCTTAGTTATTCTTTTACTATCGGTGCGTACGAATCGCACGAGTAAAAAGCAATAACATCCTCACCCCGATAACTATAGGTGCATACGAATTGCACGAGTTATCGTAACCATTCTGTAAGATAATAACTTAGGTTATTACTTCTCATTTCTATTTTTCATCTCTCTTGATTGGTAGGAAGTATCACCTACGGCAGTTACTCGCGGCATATTTCGATCTTTATCATTTTCACGGAGACTTAAGAATCGCGTCATTCAAGAACACGAGCAACCGCGAAGTATTACCATACCGTCTTGTGGCAATCACTATTGAGAGAACCATCTACATCCCGAGGGACCATCCGATCCCAAGGCGAAGAACGATCTGGAGGTTCCTGTCAACGTTGCCGAGCCAAAAGACCGCGTATAGGTGTCCATGAACTGCGCATAGCAGGTAACGGCCTAAAAGGACACGAATCTCACAAAGGTTGGAGCTCCTCAAGGTAAGAGAAGGAAAAAAAATTTGTTGAGGCCCGAACCGAGTGGGACGTAACATAAAACTGGTGACAACGATGGTAGCTGCGAAATATACGCGACGTCTTCCGATAAGGTAAACCTCCCCGAGAAAAAGGAAACGTGTAGTGCAAGGTCTAGAAGACCAAACAAGCAAGAATTAGAGGACGCGCAAAGGAGATTGCTTAATCCTCAGTTAGTCGCACACAAACAAGCATTATGCACACGCGAGGACGCGCGAATCGGAGCAACCAAAAATAGACACAGACCCTCTCATCTTCATGATGCAGGGGGAAACTTTGCCATGAGGAACGAGACTCGCACAAAATTCGATAAACATTCAATCAACGAAGCATTAGGGATAATACCGCGTTTTGACGGGAAAAATATGCCTCTTAAGTCATTCATCAAGGCATGCAAAAGAGCTCGTCAAATGATCTCGGACTATCCCGAGGAATTGTTCACTAAAGCTGCTATACGCAAAATGCTATAGGAACAGGCAAGAGTCGCAAAAGCATGTTCCTACACACAGATCGTACCATCCTCCTCCTACTCCTCCTTCTCGCCCACCTTACACATCTCCAGCTGCAGGATCATTCCGCTCTCCTACTAAATAATGTAAGTACTGCAAGAATTACGGGCATACAATCGAAGAATGTCGAAAATAAGTGGCAGGAAGGTCAGTCGAGAAACGCGAGCCATCCTCCGACGAGAGACGCGACTTTGGGAGTAAGCGCGCAAACGCGTCAAATCTTGACGGTAAGGACGGACGAGCCAACTACATCCGCACAGCCTGATCAAGTAGTGATCCGAGCTCACCTTCTGTCGTCATCTCCTCCAAAAAGCTTAAGGGAGAAACAGAATTCTTAGTCGACACAGGGTCCGAACCGAATATTTTAAAAATTGGTAAGGCAAACGATTATTTAACGAAACAAACAAGATAAACCTAAGTGGAATTACGAAGGAAACGGTGGGTACGTACGGAACGTGCACCATCGATGTCTATGGATACCCCATAGAATTTCACATTGTTCCCGACTCCTTTCCCATTCCACATGGCGGCATTATCGGGTCAGATTCTTTTAACACGATGAGCGTCACGCCGATTTTGAAGGCAATCCCCGCCCGTCAGGCCACGCGCGCCACTTAAAAGCGCTGGTATTGTAGGGCCAATGTCTCTTATCGCAGTAGAAGAGTGTTTTTGTTTAGAACGAG
The DNA here is from genome assembly GCF_910589235.1 of Vespa crabro. Classification (NCBI taxonomy): domain Eukaryota; kingdom Metazoa; phylum Arthropoda; class Insecta; order Hymenoptera; family Vespidae; genus Vespa; species Vespa crabro. The sequence continues at coordinate 6,235,162 of NC_060967.1, forward strand.
ACGCCTATAGGCATTCGTTCATTCGACACGTTATGCGCCAAGTCTGTTTTGTTTTCATTATGGATTCGTGGCCGGTTTTCTTATTACGAATAAGCAGTCTATTGCAGTCCTTGGCCTCCTGCAGACAAAAATTTTCTTTAGCCCTGAGCGTCGAAATGTCAGTCCGAGAGTATGAAAGTGACAGCAGCAGTGAAATAAGGTTTCCTAAAAAACGGCGTAGAGATTGTTGGAGAATGGCGTGACCCGAGGGGCAATCAGCCTAAGATTGTGCCATTTACACATCCTTCTGGGTTTGTAAGTGAAAACTTGCATATAGGATCAGACAAACCCGTAGAAACCAGCTATCTATTATTTGTTCCGAATGAATTGTTCGAGAAAATTGCCGAACAAACAAACTTATATGCAGCAAAGAGATTAGAAGGTGGACACGTGCATCGCTTGACAATGTGGACAGAAACAAATAAGTCTGAAATAAAGAGATTTTTTGGACTAATTCTATGGATGGAATCAGTAAAACTACCAGCTATACACCAATATTCATGTCATATTCATGTCCAATGATCATGCTTATATGCAAACGTTCCCGAAAAAAGTGATGTCAAGGAACAGATTTGAACTGTTACCAAGAATGCTACATTTTGTAGACAACCAAAACATGGTTCCAATCATTTTGTCAATTATAGTCCAATCATTCAAACAATTATAGACACTTTGGAAACCAATTATCAAAAATATTACAATCCATCCGAGGACATATGTATTGGTGAATCCTTGGTTCTCTTTCGTGGCCGCATTATATTCAGGCAATATTTGAAACAAAAGCACCACAAATATGGAATCAAAATATTTAAATTGTGCTATGGATCGGAATATACGTACGCTCTCCGTGTACACGCAGGGAAAAATTTAGAAAGAGAAAACACTACGCCCACTAACATCGTAATGTCTCTTTGCAGAGATCTATTCCATAAGGGATACACGTTATACACTGATAACTGGTACACGAGCCTAGAATTAGCGGAAAATTGATCCACAAAAACACCCATTTAGTGGGAACATTGCGTTCAAATAGACGAGGAAATTCGTAACAAGTTATATCAACAAAATTAAAATGGAGAAATCATAGCGAAAGAAACTAATCAAGGAATAACCATTTTGAAGTGGAGAGATAAGAAGGACATCCTAGTTCTATCGACAAGGTACTCGTCAAAAATGTTCAATGCCGATCAGGAAACAAGTTCAAGCCACAAATTGTAATAGCTTACAATAGAGAAAAGATAGCTGTTGATTTATCCGAACAAATGAATTCCTACAACAATCCGAAAACTTACAATAGAGAAAAGATAGCTGTTGATTTATTCGAACAAATGAATTCCTACAACAATCCGAAAACTAGCCTTCGAACTATTATTGAATACTACGGTTGTAAATAGTTACATTCTATGCAAAGATATTACGAAGCAGAAAATCAGCATTACAGAATTCCGGAAGAAATTAGCAGTATATCCTACAAATTGTGAAAAAGAAGACATTCCATAGGACAATATTGCAAGAAGGTCTAAAAAACAACACCAACTCTAAAGAAAACCTGGAAACGTTTCCAAAGTACGAAGATATTGTAATTCATGTTACGATAAAAATGTAACAAAAGATAGTAGAGAAATGACCAGGAAAAAAACTAAGCGAGTAGTCACATTTTGTAATACCTGTAAGGGAGAACCGTTTTTATGTTTACCGTGCTTCAATGAAATTCACTAATCCTGTAATGTGTCAAAATTAAGTAAATTTTGAATAAATTTTCTGCAATTCCGTAAAACAATGTAAATTATATATAGTTCTATATTATGTTATATGTTGTCAGCCAGCGGTAGTTGACGCGGCCTAAATGTAATTTCAGTGTCAGCCACCGATGGCTGACGTGGGGCTCAACGTGTTAAAACGAGAAATTCAATCAATCTTCTTAGAAAGCGAGACGAAAATTATTGTACTAAAACATGAAATTATAATACCTAAGGAGATTGAACGAATAGGCATTATATATGATAACCACTCGACGCCGTTAGGCGGACACAAAGAAATATAACTGATGAATTAATTTTAAAATTTACCTAAGAATTAGACAGAAGTATTATTGGCCGAACCTGAAGTGAGATATACAAAATTTTATACAACAATGTAAAAGCTGTCAGACGAAGAAGCTCGTCAGACTAAAGACTCATCAGCCAATGACTATCACCGATACGCCCGGGAAGGCGTTCGATAAAATATCAAAGGATATCGTAGGTCCACTATCGACCAAGAAATCCGGGAAAAGCTATCCATTATTATATATATCCATTATTAAATATTCGTTGCCAATTCCTCTTCGACAAGCTTATTCGGAAGAAATAGCAGACGCGTTTATAAAAAAACGTAATATGCCGATTTGGCTCTCCAAAAGGCATCTTAACCGACCAAGGTACTAACAGTTTCTGTCAAAACTGATGAAAGCAGTAACTAAGAAATTTCAAATCCATCAATACCAGACAAGCGCGTATCATCCACAATCGAACGGTTCGATCGAACGATCGCACTTTGTTCTTATTACATTCTTAAAGCATTTTATTACCGATAATAGCGAATGGGACGAATGGATCGAAATAGCTATGTTTTCATATAACACGAGCGTACACGAAGGAACGCTATACACACCGCATGAGTTAGTATTCGGTCAACTAACACGAACACCTAATGAATCTAATATATAACGACCTACAAAACGAAACTTACGCACGCTATTTAGGAACTTTAAACGAACAAATAAATAGGTCGCATGAAGCTGCAAAACAAAACCTTATTAAAACCAGATCGAAAATATATTATGACAGAAACCAGGGAGTCGTAGATTTCAGGGTAGGAAACAATAAACTTCCGAGTTAGTTACAGAGATGCCTGGAGCTCTAAACCATATTTATGGAATGAATACATATGTCAAATAATGAATATAAATCGTTTTGATTGGCTTCTCAGCCATATTCATCTAAATGATAATACCCTAACTCCAGCAAGAGAAAGTTGCCAACTAGGATAAACTGTACAAAATTCGTCCATTCTTAGACAAGATACAAGATTTCAAAAAAAATCATAGTCCTGGTCTCAGTTTAGCGATCGATGAATCTATGATAAAATTTAAAGGTCGTAGTTCGATCAAACAATATCTTCCGAAAAAACCAATCAAAAGAGCATATAAATTATGGCAGATAAATCGGGTTATTGCTACAGATTTGATGTATATATTGGAAAAATTGACAATCAAATAACAAAAATCTTGGTGAGAAAGTTGTGCATACTATTACTTCGGATTTAGTTGGAAAAAAACATAAAATTTATTTTGATAATTATTTTACAAGTGTAAATTTATTAGAAAACTTAAAATCTAAACAAATCAATGCTTCTGGGGTTGTTGATAAAATGAGAAAGTATTTGCCATCCTTCAGTATAAATATGAAAAATCGAGGAGAATATGAATCATTTGTAAGTGATACGGGAATAATGGCAACACGGTGAATAGACAATAAGCCCGTCCTCTTTCTTTCAAATTTTCACAGTCCTAATCAACTTTCCATAGTATACAGAAGAAATCGTATGGGGATTAGAAAATCGATTACTTGTCCTTCTTTGATCGCGAATTATAATGATAATATGAATGCAGTAGATAAATTTGATCAATTAATGTCTAATTAGACAAAGAAACAAACTCGTAGAACTGAATATGCGACAACATAGAAGGCATGCAATAAGAAGCCATGTAAATGTCTTCATGTTATCCTAAAAAGCGCATTCACCACCCGACCCCCTGTGAGGATGTGATGGTCTTATATTGATGGAACATAATGAGAAAATCATGTAACTCGTCTCCGTGAAGCCAATCTATTCCACAAGAAAAACAAGCGCTATTGTTATCAATCAAACCGGCTGAAATTAAACGGGCATTACCGGACTTCAACACTGCGCCAGATCCAGATGGCCTAACTACTAGACAGCTTCGACAGATCCCCACAGAAAATCTCGTAGGTATTTTCAATATTTTACTGCATATTGCCAAAAAGACTAAATTCCTCTTGGAATCGAAGACAATTTTGATTTCGAAAAAGAAGGAGGCTTACAACCCAGGATAACAGTATCATCGGTATTGGCGAGAACATACCATAAGATCCTTGCCAATAGGCCTATCAAAGAAATGAGCTTTGACAAAAGGCTAAGGGTCTTCCTCCCTAGAGATGGAACGGCACAGAATATTTTCGATCTTGACATGGTTCTTCGTTACCACCATCAAAACCTCAAGTCTCAATTTATAGCGTCAATAAATGTCTCTAAGGTTTTCGACTTTGTGTCACAAAACAATTAGGGACATCTTAACATCTTATGGTGTCCCAAACCATCTTATATAATATATATAAGACGTATATGAACGGAGCAGTACAAGCTTTACATGTGATAACTGGGTCGCTGGTGAAATTAAACCAATGTGGGATGTCAAACAAAGGGACCCGCACTCACCTGTTATTCTTAATATAGTGATGAACGGACTCCTGTGTAAAATTCCCCCTGAAGTCGGGGCAGACATGGACGGAGTTCGTTACAGCTCTCTTGCATTTGCGGACAATTTCGTCTTCATTCTACACCAAAAGGACTACAGAGCACTCTAGATATTGTGAACGATTACCTGGTCATAAATACAGGTAAGTCGTTCACTGTGGCAATTCGGAAGGTGCCATACTTGAAGAAGACAGTGGTTGACGGCAGAGCTGCGTTCAACTGCGCAGGATGCCAATTGCCAGCCTTAAAACGGGGAGAAGAATGGAAATATCTGGGCGCCCCGTTCGCCTCAAGAAAGATCGAAGGTGCAGGAGATTGAGCTCCTTCAATGTACACTTCAAATGTTAACCAAAGCGTCACTGAAGCCGAAACAAAGGCTCTTCGCTCTGAGAGTAATGATGCTTCCTGGATTACATTATCTTTTAACTCTCGGTAGTACATCTCTGAACCGTTTAACTGTTTGACTGCTGAGGAACGCTATTGCGCTTTTCTTATGTTCTGCCAAAAATGCGAAAAACGCGATAGCGCTCCTGTTTTTTTAATGCCAAGACTGCAGAGAGTATAATAACGTTGCTCTAAATCACTAAAATTTGTGCGTCCAGTGAAGCGCACCCGTTCTGCAGAAGTGCTACCGAACAAATAAAGCAGATATAGATCGACACAATGCGGTATGTCTCCTACGTGAAACGGGCACTTCACAAAACACACAATATCGTAGAAAAGGAACCTCGATATCGCGCATCAAACCAAAACAGAAATATAAAAAGCTGACGGAGCATATCAAGGAAAGATACGACGTGAAAAATGTAAATAACTCTATACAGAGCTATTTGGAGGAAAACTTCTGCCCAATACCTCACAAACAATAGCATTCTCAAACTCATGGTGATCTCAACAAATCCTGATTGAAGGTCTTTCTGGGTTCTGGAAGATCTATCATGCGACAACATCTGTCACACCAAGAAAACCAGAAGAACACACCAGAGTTGGACAATGGACAACAACATCATTGTGCTGCTTACAAAAACCAGAAGATTTAGGAATAGTTCATAAAAACAAGATTCAACCCTTGTTGAAGTCATTGATACGAATCGATGATTTAGCGGCTGATGCCGTTTAAATACGACAGTTATTTTTTGGCCCACGGAGTCTGACGCCACTTATACACAACAGTCATTTATTAGTTTACAGCGGCTGACGCCGTCTAGATACGGAAGTCAGTTTATTGATTTACAGACGCTGTCGCCAACAATATACGGCACAGACTTTATTGTCAGAGAAATAAAAAATTTGTCTCAGTAAGAGTATTCTATGCGAATAAAGGCAACACAAAATTATTTTGCTAAAAATTCAAATAATTTTGAAAATACAAAGTGCATTTATTTTCTGTAAGTTTATGGTGTATCAAATTCAAAAAACTTATAAGCTCACCATTCATGATTTTACAAGACAACAATCGGGAATTCAAACAGACATTTCTGATTCTTGGAAAATTTTGCGATTTTTCAAATTATTCGTATCTGAGAAATTGATAGATTTCATTGTTGAAAAAAACAACTAATCATTGGAGACGATGAGATAATATTAATCCTGAACCTGGGACAAAGACAGACGAACTGTACTGTTTTATCGCTGTTTGCTTACTAATGTCTAGAAAAAAGAAATTACCAATTGATGAATATTGGACCACAAATAAATTACTGCGAAGTGACATCTTTTGCAGAATAATGAGAAGAGATCGCTATAAAGTGTTACTGAGAAAGTGTTACTGCGCTTTCGCGGAAGACAACAAAGTATGGTACAGGTGCGCCGTCGCGAAAGGGTTAAGCAGTGTCGGTAATGTTAGACCTTCAGTAGAAAGATGATGTCCAAGTAGATATGGTTAAAGTGGTTATCAAGTACGTCTATGTGTATTGGCTTGATCTTATTGTGACGGTGAATTTTTGCTCTTTGGCAAGCAAGATATTCTCTGGACGATTTGAGTGCGTTCTTAAGGATCAGGACAAATGTATTTTTCGCATAAATTTAGAGATGTGGTCCAGCCGCTATGATGTGAAAGATCATGAATGACTTGGAAAACTGTCTTGCGTAATGTTTTTGGTAAGAATGGTCTGATGAAACTTGAGAAAATATCACAATAGATGTTCATTCCTGGTTCTAGTGTGAGTTTTCGTAGTTTCAATGAAGTTGTATCTCTGATCATATCAGCTAGATCATTGTCGTTCAGTTGTGCTTGTTGGATCTCAAGAGATGTGAGAATGGATGGCATGTTTATAGTATTAATGCAGGATAGTGTATCTGCGACTGTGTTATCATCACCCTTCACAAGGACTAAGTGTGAAAAATTATGAGATATATTCGAGCCATAGTAGTTGACGTTCCGATGTTTGGTCCAGTTTTTGTTTGAAGACAGAAGTAAGTAGTTTTCTGTCCGTTTTGATGACAAACTGACGGAAATCAAGCAAGTGATGCAAAAATAGCAAGAAGTTCACAATCGTTTGTGCTATATTTCTGTTCTGTCCGGCTCAGTTATCCGGAGAAAAACCCTCTGTGTTTTTAGGTATCACCTTTCAGCTGTTCTAGTTTAGCTCCGATAGCAGTTGCGAATGGCGTCGGTTGCGAGAGTCATTGGTTCGTTAGAAAACGGAAAAGAGAGCAAAGTGATTGTTGCGAGTATTTTTGCATATTTCAAATGCCTCATTGACTTCAGGAGTCCATGCGATCTTGGTGATATCATTTTTTATTGACACTTTAAGGTAACTGTTGACGAACAACATGATCTAAACTGCCTGAAGTATACAGCAATGATAATTGATCATGCCAAGAATTCCGCAAAGTTCAGCGATAGTTTTAGGTTTCTGATATCCTTTAATGGCATCAACTCGTTTGCACATTGGAATGTAACCATGTTCATTAATGGTGTAACCCAGGAAGTTTATTTCCGTTTGGTTGAACAGGCAGTTTTTGAGATTGATAATAAGGTTGCTGTCTTCTAAGCATTCAATGTCTATGTATTCTAGATATTAGTCTTTATCGTTCGAGAATACCAGAATGCCATCCACATAGACGAAGACGAAGTCCAGGTCTCTTGAAAAGTGCGTCAATAAATCGTTGGTACGATTGGGTGTGGCATTTTAGACAAAAAGGCATACCTAAGTACTCAACCCAAGGTGTTATGATGGCACTTTTTCAAAGTTGTCCACGTGCATAGATAGTTGTAGATATGCTTTTTCGCTGTCGATTTTGCTGTAATGTTTTTTATCGTGTAAATAGGGAAAGAGATCTTCAATGAGCGGAGAATTATAAGTCAGGATCAGTAGCATCATTGAGTTAACGGTAGTCACCGCACGTTCTCCAGCAGTTGTCTTTCTTTCGTATCATATCAATAGGATTGGCATACATTCTGCTGAAGGATCTAATGATTCTGGAGTCCAGAAGTTCTCTGATTTGAGTTTTTCACGCCGCAGCCTTTCCACCCGCTAGTTTACGTGCTCGTGCAGTGACTAGTGAACCATGCGTAATAATTTCGTGCGCAAATGGACGTGCTTTTAAATTTAAGCATGGCTTGCTAATCGACCAAGTGATCTCAACGAATTGTTTTAAAAGTTCAGCATACTCAGTAGGCAAATCTGAACTTACAGATGAGATGCCGTAATGCTGTGCTTCCATTGCATTTCCTTTTGACGAGAGATGAGATCTTGGATCTATCAATTGTTGGTATTTTAAATCAATCAACAAAATGTAGTGAATTAGGAAATCAGTTCCGATGATTGCTATTTCCACGTCAGCGATGATAAAACACCAGCAGAAATCTCTGCGGATATTTAAATTAAGGTCGATGATTTTAGTGCCATATATTTGTGATGAACTTGCAACATAAAGTGTGAGTCGGTATTTCTATTTTTACGAAACATTTTTGCAGATATCATGGACACGACAGACCCCGAGTCATTTAAGAATTTCTGTTCGGTTGTTTAGTCGGAGTTCTTTTTGTCTGGAGTTGCTGTCTTTCACTGCTCTTACTGAAGACAGCGACGTTAGTTTCCCTAATTTGTTGTTGTCAGGTTGTCATTGAAGCGAATTTACAAGGTAAAAGGCAGCGTTTTGCTTCGCTGCCAAAACTTTGGTGATAACAGGAAATGATAGGTGTCGATGATCTTGGACTGCTGCGATTATGATGCATCGGAGATTGTCGAGCCTACAGTTTTAGGTTCTGTTGTTGCAGTAGAATGAGTTGTGATATGAACTCATTGATCTCCATCACAAAAGATTTTTGAATTTCTATGAGCTTTGAATCAATGTCATAAAGAATCGGTGATGCAAGATTGCGTGTAAAGGTTGCCACATATAACTCGGTTACTTTGTTGATCGTAAGGCATCAGCTCATAAAAACGGTCCGCAAACTTGGCTAATAGCATCAAGTGGAAGTTTACTTGTGGTAATCAGATAGGGTTTGATATATGCTGGTATTCGTTCAAGCCAAAATTGGTGCAATATAGTATCATCAGCGAAACCATCAGCCAATTCACGCATTTGTCGCAGGAGCTGAGAAGGTGTTCTATTTGGAAGTGTTGACTCACGTACAAGTTTCTTTGTTTTTGTCTGAAATCAGAGTCGTGAAATTACCGCGTTTCTGAGAGTTTTATCTTTACCTGTAGCGGGCTCCTCCTTCAGAAGACCGGTCAAACAGATTAAATACTCCGCAGTTAAAAAGATAGACAGCACTAAATTAACAGCAATAGATATCCATACCAACGAGTTAATAGAGATACCAAAAAAACGAATAGTGAAATACCTGGAAGTTCACTTAGATCATTTGCTAAGACTCGACAAACACTATGCATTTCAATTAGAGAAGGCAAGGATAGCATTCAAGATGAACTCGAGAATATTCTACGATAAAAATCTCTCTACTAAAGAAAAAATTATATGCTATGGATTATTGGTGAGACCTATCCTAACTTACGTAGCACCAATATTATGGAACACAGTTCCAACAATAATAGAACAAATCAGGAGAATCGAGAGATCTTGCTTGAGATCGTGCCTAAGGACGCATCGAAGGGCTGAATCTGAGTATAAGAGGGGAATTAAAAATGAGATCATATACAAACAGCGCCAACATAAATAGAATCGACTGATTTGCACTCAAATTAACCAGAAGATATTTCAGCAGCATAGAGAGTACAAACAACAGTTTAATCACAAAACGTATCACACACGATGAGGATGCGATTCTGAGTAAACTGGCTACATCCCACCGGAACTGTTTATATGTGACAAAATGGTCTAATTCAAGACCACAATAACCTTCCACTAATCTATCACCGTCGCAAACACTCAGCTAATAAGCAAATTTACAGTAACCATACTGAAGATATGCAGGAAAACCTCATATTTTCGATATCATTACTTAATAGAGATGTTAAGGACACCGACAGACTATGTAAAAAATACTACTGTCTACAAAAGGGCACAAAATACATGGACGATCTGCGCCGAAGAACGAGGTTTAAATAGCAATAGCTTCTAAAAGCCACTATTTAATAAATATAAAATAGAATAGAATAATTAGGCAATTTTTAAAATAAAAAGGAACACACTAGTTGGACCAGAGATTGATAACGTACAGTTAAAATGTACATAATGTTTATATGCTCCCATTGTAAATACCCCCCCCCCCCTCCCGTAGTTAAGTTATCATAATTGCTAGAGGAGGTAAAAAGTTTCTATAGTCACTAATTTTTATTTTATCAACATACATATTGTACTGTTTATTGAACATTTAACCACAGTTATAAGATAAATTAATATTCTCTGTTACTGATTGCTATGGAGATTTATCTTATAGATAACTTATAGCAATTTTTATAATATAATAACGTTAAAAGTCTTCTAAGTTAGATTATTCTTATGTACATATAAAGAGCTGTGAGAAATAAATTTACTTTAAAAAAGAAAAAATGTCTTAGAGTAACGCCAGTGCTCAAACTGATTTGAAAAATTTCGTTCCTGCAGTTTTGATATTGAAGATGCGTTACGTTCTGGAAAGCCAATTGAAGCTGATAAAGACTAAAAATAAAGGTACTACAAACTGCCCAATAATAACACAAGACATCCCTACGAGATTAGATCTGTCGAATTCGACCATTTATAATCACGTGAAACGACTTGATTTTGTTTCAAAGATCGATATATGGGTTCCATATATTCTTATAGAAAGAGATTGCTCCGTCGCATTATGATTTGCTTCTCAAACGTCAAAAAAATGATCTATTTCTAAAGCTAAATCATAACTGGAGACGAAAAATCATGGAGCAGAAGAGATGAGCTCACTCAAAGTACTTCGAAAACCAAAATTCATCAATAAAAGAGATGCTTTCTATTTGGAGGAATTATAAGGGAATTGTTTTTTTTAACTTCTACCAAATAATTACTTCGAAAGTGTTTCGTCACCAATAATTCATTTTCAATCTCGGCAACTTACGCCCCGCCAAGATTTAAAATCACAATGGATCAATGAAAAGATTACTTGCAATCAATAAGTATCAAATTCATTACAGCAGGCAATTATAATGCAAAGCATTCAAGCTGGGGATCAAAAATAACATCATGAGGTAATAAACTAAATCCATATTTATATAACACTAATTTGAACATTCTCACCATCGATAAGCCAATCTACTGGCTACTAACTTATAATAAAACTCCTTATCTACTAGATTTTAACATCTTAAAAGATTTAAACCCATTATATTTTACAATTGATAGATAAATAAAACAAGAATAAACAAAAGGCAATAAAACAAATTAATCAAAGAAGTAAACAAAAACATACAAAATATCCAGAATAACAATATAATAATAACAAAAGATATTCTTTAAAGATCCCTGAAATCACTTTTATCAGTAACACAAACCGTAAGGCACAAAATTCTTTTTGGGAAACAGTCAAAAGATGTAAAGGATCCATAATACCAATACCGGACATACGAAACCTCGACGGCTCATAGGCAAAAATACAGAAAACTAAATAGAAACATTCACTGATCACATAGAAACAACACTTCACAAGGCACAAATTTATTCCGATAGTCAATAATATATATAGAAAGACATCCTACGATGGCTCGAAAAAATATACCCTGGAAACTAGGTAAAAAATTAAACAATATGAATTATATTAGATCGATGATCTTATAAATAGAGACGTTATCTCAATGGACACATTGTCCACATGCTACTTTCCATATATAAACAATTTACCTAATATCTATTACTGATAAATTGTTAAAAATATGGAATATAAAAAAAAATTCCTATACGTTGCTTCGAATTACAAAGGTACTGTCTAATAAATCGCCAAAGAAGAGTAAACAAATGTAAGAAATATGCGTCATATTCTGCAAAGAAGCAAGCATATTAAATACAAACAATTAAAGTAATAATCACCCTTAATTGGAAAGCATAAATCCGCCATTTGTAAATGACCACGTTCACTGGATGAAAAAGTGGAGAAATGTAATTTTTTAAATTGACAAAATAAGATCTTAAACTTAGCTAATAAAAACAGACATGCATAATATAAGGAAACAAGGAAAAAACATAATTAAAAATCCTGAAACAGAATTACCAATGGTCATGCTCGCCAATAACTTATTGGAAAAATTATGATCAGTAACTTATGCCGATTCGAAACTTTCATTGCCACAGCATAATGTAGGATTAGGAAAATGTTCATTTATATGTAAGTGTCGAAAGAATGATAGAATAATACTATTACAACTATATTATATATATTATGTAATATATTATTTTATGTATATACATATATATATATATATATATATATATATATATATATATATAATATCTTATTTTTATAGTAACTCGTTTTAATTAGTGTGAAGTGATAAACGAAAATCTGTTTCTCTGTGAACAAAGAAACGACAATTCACGTTTATTGTTCACTCTGTTAAATTTTATTTACTAATTATTATTCACACGGTTAAATTTTATATTACACTCTCGTGCTACTTCTCTCGTCTACGTTCTATTTCTTACAGCCCGTTTCTCTCCCAAATCTTAACGACTCGATTCGTAGGTAACAAAAGAATTTGTAGATAACAAAAGACAAAGGAAGGGCGGGCCATGAGACGCGCGACGAATCTATGTAAAGAAAGTATACTTTCTTTACATATATATATATATATATATACACATATGTTGTAGCTTGTATCATATATATGGTTATTTTGTACTCACTTTAATATTTTGTATCGTATATTGTAAATTTAAATATTACGAAATTCGTAAGGTAAATTAAAGCAGTGCAGAGTAATTTAGTTTTACCGAGCATCGAATGTTAAGCAAATGACCGAGAGTAAGTTTGTATATAACGAGAGATAATAGATAAAAAGCATTTATAGTTTTCAAAATACTTTGACCTAAACCCAACTACAATAACGGATACAAAAGCGACTTGAATATGTTCACTTACTACTTAAGAAGTTCTATGGTGGTTCCAAAACACTCATTTGCGACGTAGATCGAAATTGACTTGAGAAGCAATGATTATCTGAAAAAAGATCACAAACAAAATTTATATTTATTAAATAAAGTAGGTATTTCTTCTTTAAATGGGGATGAACTAAATAAACAGGTTACGAGCAGATACCGTATGCTTCCATATACACACTTACAAAAAATTAATCTAGTACTAACTAGCAGCTTGAGCAAAAACACAATTACTCATTTTAATATCTTAAAGCCGATATATCGACTTCCCAAGTTTTTTAATAATTTAAACATATGTAATGACATTATCTTTTGATTACGGAAATAATTTTCCCCCTTTTTCACGTAAAACTACAAACATTTTACAATAAAATAAGAAATAAAAAATACGTGCACAATAAGATCTGATATAAAACGAAAGCAATATAACTAGTATCATTACTATAATAAAGAAAACTCCTTAAAAGTATATGTATACAAAGTAAATAAGAGTCGTTACTTGAATTTTTCTTAATAAAAACTAATTGAAATAAAAAAAAAACAGCACGAAATAAAAAGAAATTAATAATTTTGATTTATTTAATAATGATAATTATTCCAAAATAAAATAAAATAAAATTTTCAATGATATAATCAACAAGAAAATAATATTACTTATGTACCTCTATTTGTAATGTACTTGTATTGTACCTTGATCATATTACTGGATGTGAGAGGGAAGTCACCTTCCCTGTTTATCATGCGAAAACAAAACAACTTTCCTAAAAAATACCAAGCAAAATAGAACAATAGAAAGTACGTCCTTAATGTATGTTCTTTTATTAGAATTTACTTGAAAATTTTAAAACCACACATTTAACTTAACTTCGACTAAATACGAAGAGCAGTAAAAAATAAACCGACATTTCCACTATACCGCGTATAGAATTTCGTCGATTCGTAGAATATCATGTATTATAAAATGAAAGTGTTTTACTAATACAAATCAAATATATATATATATACATGTAAGATATTTTTTGAAACCCTACCTGGAAGATACAAATTGACTAATTCGAATCAGTCAATCTTAGTTAATACGAACTTTATTGACAAAAATACTATAACTAAAATGTAACAACTTGTAAACTATAATTCTTTTCTCATAATCTAGCCTACTTAAGATATTACCCGTTAAAAGATAAATCACGCTCTCCTTGACTACCAATCGGATTACCTCACATATCCATACATACACACGACTAATTAGTTCCAGAATATTCCATCGCTTCGTTCAACTGTCGATTGGAACATTTCTCACACACACACATGACTAACTAGTTCTGGAACCTTCCCATTTCATACTTATATATATATATATATATATACACACGAATATGTAAAATCAGGGTTTAGAGCGAATGATTAAAACAATTGATCTTACAAAACAATTTGAAGAGTATATATACGTATATATAGAATAATGCTACTAACGGTCCGTTCGACAACACAAAATCTTACAGAATGTCCTCTTTTTGCCTTTCAAGTTTTTTTCCAATCGTAACTGTTTTTCAAAACTTTTTTTCAATCGTAACATTCAGTCACCTGAATACCTGAATATCTATACTACGCGCTTGGCAATAACAATCCTGATATATGTACACCCCTATATATACGATTTAGAGGAAAGTCAAATATAATACATAATACATAATACAATGAATTATGATTAAATGACTTAAAAATGATTACACTAATCACAATTAAAACCTTTACAAAGAATACACATTACGAAAATAAGATCTGAAAATCCTAAAACAAGTACAACACAATAAGCTTCACGATGGACATATCTAAATTACAATTTTATATTTACGAATATATCTCAAATGCACGACTTTTTCGACTTGCAAATGCTACACCATAAAAATCACATGTTTAGCTATCGATTGGTATATTGAAAGAATCTGTAATTTAAAAGAAATAAAGTTGATTACTTGTAATCAATAGAACGATGAACTTCCAGGCAACTTGCGCCAGCACGCGTAGATCTTAAGTGGTCTTGATAATAGCAGCAGCAGACGAAGTCTGTGGGTTTATCGTTGGCAATCCATTATGTAGAGAGAAACCTTGAACATCAAGTAACAATAGTGATGTTTATTTAGCTTTGTTCGGTGTGTAGTAGGTATAATTAGACTATGACTTCTAGCAATTATGATTGTGGTCTCTAGAAGAGTCGAAGAAAGAACAATGATTTTCTTTGTGTTTCCGGCGTCTTTTTCGTCACCTTTGTTTATTGGTTTCCCGCGTGTGCGTTTAGTGGCGCCAAGACATGTTAGTTATGTGTTTTGCCGAAAGAGGCGTAGCATGTCCCACATATATAGCATCATCTTGTGAACATTTCGTACAATAGACCAGGGCCGCGTTAATAGTTTGCAAATCATATGCCTTTCCATTATATATATTTGATTCCTTTATTCAGTCCGCTAATGGTACATCCTGTGAATTTTATAATAGTTTTAAAAGATATCAAAGTTATATAGCTTTTCATTCGTATACGTTTTCAGCTATGAAAGTGATTATATGTCAATTTATCTAAAAGTTGTGAATACGTTTCTAAAGGAATCATCCTCATCGCGTACATTTGTTACAACAGATGAATACATAAGAGCGAAAAATAAATCTAATAATAAATAAATTTATCTGCGTAATAAATTTCAATCTTTCTTACAAATAATTTGAAGAAATAATATTTATCTGTATCTATTCATTTTTATTTAAAAACGTCTATTAATATAGAATTAATAATTGAAATGAAATATTACGAATCGATAGAAGTCGGAAATCATACGGAATGTTCGGACGATTACTAATTAGAAGAAAATGAAGCGACAAATTTGCAGCAAAGTAATAATTTTATAAATCAATCTAAGTATCCCTTCCTTCATTCAACACGTTTTTTTCATTATCTTTAGAGCACGAGTTCTCATAAAATATTTGGGACATCGTTGGAAGTTAGAAATAACTATGCGAAAGAAGAAAAAAATGTTTATACTACACGTTGTTTCGCTATCTGAAAGCAATTACAGCAATCAGTTCAACTTATCATCAGTGACCATCATTTGTGTTGGTACACATATATATTGCACAAGTATGTACATACTATATATTTCTAATAAAAAACAGCAGTGTTTTTTGAAGTAGTTGAATATGCATCTGACTTATGAAAATTTAGCACTTGGTATAGATTTTTTCTATCAGGTACAAATTTACTTTGAAATGATATTTTGCTTTGTACATTGTACTTTGTTGGTCATTTCATGTCCATTTGGCAATTGACATCCGGCAATCTTATGGCATTTTTAATACCAATTCAATTAGTTCAAAGATTCTCTCTCTATTTTATTTTATTATTCTTAGTTATAAATTTTATATAAATTGTTAATAATTGTATCTGAATTTTATCTTATAGTACTTAAATATGCTACCATTGCCAATGATGGTGGGAGGAAAGACAATAATACATTAGGAAAACTCTTGAAAGAACTGAAGAAAGCATTGTCTACAGTCAAGGACGTGAATCATTTAGAAAACCAATTAAAAGAGAAAATCCAAAACGATAAAGGATCGGTAATTGTATAAGCTCGTCACAAATAAGATATAGATGTCAAAAAATGAAATAGATTAAGTAAACTACCTGGAAATATAACATTTTAGAGGAATATTCGAATCTTAACAGCAAAATCATGGAGAAAGAACAGTGAGTTAAAGGATCATTCACAAGAGATTTTTCATCAGAGGTAGCTTCTCATTTTGTATTGCAGAAAAAATAGAAAATTTTCAATATTTAGAAGATCATCCTCAAATTATCGAAGATGAATTGCACAAGTAAAAATTAATATGCAAAATTTACGTGAGCCTAATGTAATTCTTTGATGCATAAATATACTTTGAAAATGGGGTAGAAGAATACTGTGAATTTCACATTCGTTTTGACAAAAACCGCCTAAAAGAAAACAAAATATGGAAATGGAATAAAGAATTCAGACCAAATAATCTGGATTTAGACCATCGAAGAAAAGAACCTTCAACAATACGGAACAAGCAACAAGGATGTTATACAATAGCGAGCCACTTGTGAAAGTCAAATTTAGCAGTAACAAATGATACAACAACTTACAGACTGCAACAGAGTATTCTAAGATTTACACATCAATGAAAAGTCGAGCTCGGAATTGCTACAAATAGAAACGCTGAATAAAATAAGCACCAAATCGCACATTTCAAATAATCGAGAGGATTAAACTATTACATATATGTTATCTAATATTCGATCACCGCTCTGACGAAATAATGATGGAATGCAGAAAGGTACCATGAAAAAGGATATTAATCTGCAACAACATAGTAATAACACACCGTTAATCGAATGGATGTTTAAATTGTTTCAACTATTGTATTCAACTATTGTCGCAACTAGAATTAATACCTTACATTTGCTAATTTTTGTTATAACGCGCGTTTATCCATAAAACGTCTATCGGTTATATGTCATCATATATGATGAAACTTTAGATCTTTTATTTGGTAATGCTGATAAAATTAGCTTAAATTAATTGATAATTCAATTGTTCGTAGCATTAACTTTCTGCATGAATAGAATTAACTATAGAAATAGAAGTAAGAGCTATTCCCAGCAGTGTCACTATTACAATTTCAGAATTAATCCAGTAGCTTATTATGACAATAGTTATCCATTGATCTCTTGAGCCAAAGAATGTAAAATATCATAATAAGAGAAGTATGAATTACCGACAAGAATTCAATATAGCAATCTTTAATATCAACGTATGAGAATCGCAAGTGTAAACTAAATGCTGACGTCATATATATCAACGGAGCAATCAGAAAAATCCAGATGACTCATAGTGGACGCGAACATGCCTGAAAGGATGGACCCTGGTGACTACAAGTTCGCTGTAGTAGGTACAGACTTTCGAACCTATTCGTCGTTGGCATGATTGAAAGATCGAAGAAATTGAAAAATTCACCCATCGCTTAGAAAAATTCTGCGGTGTTCCTCTATCACGTCTACTTCACAACTACTACGGTAGTCACGCGAACAATGAACTCCGTGATATTTCTTTTTATAAAGAAACAAATAAGCAAAAAAGAAAATACACGCAGTGCTCACTTTGATTTCAATTATGTTGATCCTTGCATAGTGAAAATAATGTGCCAGAATAACGAATTCTTAGAGTACAACAGAATAATGGCTCATTGCTTTTAGATGAAAATAAACACAAAAGCAATAATACCATTATTATAATAAAAAATATTATGAAAATTATTTAAGATATATTGAAAAGAGCAAATTATCTATCACGTAAAACAACCTACTGACAGAAAAATGGCTATTATAAGTTTATTTTCACATAATCGGCCAATTCTTACTCCGCAAAACAAACAGACTTGAATGGACAATAACTTTCACAACAATTTACTTTTTACCTTTCACTGCATTACATATCTCATGTGTCTCTCTCACAATCTCTCTATCTGTATTTATTTAATCGATCTAATAATGATCGATTAAATTGCATTAAAGCATGATTAAATTAATTTTACAAACATTGATAATTGCTACAATAATATAAAATCGATAGTAAGTAAAGCTTTTAAAAAATTTCCCGATTCTCCATAAGAAAAAAGAAAATAAATAAAAATAGAATAAAATGGAAAGAATCATGACCGATGTTAGGCCGCTAAAAAGTTTTAAGTGCGATCACTTAATCATAATATAATTTAATTTTCTTATAAGACCGATACGTCAACGGCACGACCTACTTATAAGACCGAAACTGATTTCCTTGTGTCGATTACTCCTTCGAATGCACATCGACACGATTGTAAGCCTCAAACGATTCGATCTATCAACGAAAAACGACGATTACTTTTCGACGATTAAAAACGACGATTAAAACGATCTTGTGAAAAAGGTCTACGAGCCACAATCTTCTACGTCACAAGCACGAGAAATGTTCAACGCTGAAGAACCAGAAAACATTATAAAAAAATTAAACATGATTTCCGATGTTAAGGGATTAATATATAAGCGGATAAAGTTCAATTACTTTTTTCACAAGAGAACAAACATTCGTGTCGATTGGTCACGATAGACAAATAAACAAAAAAATCTTCAAAATGCAATAAAACATGTACACAGATTAATGATACAGAGATGAGAAAAACGTGAGCATTTGTATTCACCAATTGTACTAACAAAACCAGCGTACCTGCCATAGTAAAATTTGGTTCCTCTCTTTGCACGAAGACGAAATAGAGAAAATTCATTGAGCACGAGATTAACACTTTGACGGCCGAAATCACGTATACGTGAGTTCACGAGCCAGCGGTTATCGGCCAAACTCACGTACACGTGACTTCGCGCAATCGGCAGTTACCGGCTGGTTACATGTATACAAATATTTGCAAAGCGTCAGTTGCTTATTGTTCATCCATTGTTTGTTCATTGTTTATCAATTGTTTGTCTACTGAGTATCGGTTAGGACTACGGAGTATCGATTACTATATTTACTATAATATATATATCTCTGTCCATCTATCTACCTACCTATTTATATTCATATGAATATCCAATCCTCAAAAATGAGTAAAAGTGACGATTAGAAAGTAATGATAGGAAGTGGACGGATACAGACGCTGAGGAGATGAAAACATTTCTCGCTTTAATAATTCTGATGGGATTAATAAAAAAGTCAGAAAAAGATGAATACTGGTCAACAAGTACATCAATTTGCACACCAATTTTCGAAAGAGTCATGCCAAGAAATAGATTTCGCCAAATTTCGAAATACTGGCATTTCAACGATGACTAAAAAAGTCAAGACCGATTGGACAAGATTAAATCCATGACAGACCATTTCAAACATAAATTTCGAATTGTCTATAAACCAATTCAAAAAGAATTATCATTAGACGAAGCCGTTATGTCATGACGCGGAAAGCTTTGCTTCCGCACTTATAATCCTGACAAGATTGTCAAGTACGGAATATTAGTACGCATGTTGTGCGAAGCACGATCTGGTTACATTTGTAACTTTAATATATATTGTGCCCGGGGAATAAAACTAAAAGAAATCATGTTGTCGGTACTGTCACCGTACCTTTACTTCTGGCATGATATCTATATGGATAATTACTACAATAGTGTAGCAATCACAGAAGAGCTACTACAAAAACAAACAAATGTGTGCGGAACATTAAGAAAGAATAAAGGTGTACCACACTGTTTGAAAAATATAAATTTAAAGGAGTCCGGCACGGACTTTTACAGGAAAGTTAATATCCTTGTGCAGGCATTTCGAACTAAAAAAAAAGACATTATATATGATTTCAAGTATACACACGGCAAATATGGTTGAAGTCACAAGTCCAAGTACAAACAAGACCGTGAAAAAACCGACTTGTGTTGTCGAATATAATAAGTACATGAAAGGCGTAGACCATGCAGACCAATACTTGTCGTATTACTTAATTTTATTACAAAGAAAGAAGTGGACGAAGAAAGTTGTGGTATATTTTATAAATGCAATCTCCTTTAACCCATTCGAGACCGATTGCACACCGTCTGTGCAATGGATTTCCGAGGCTATAAGATGGCCTGCACACCGTGTGTGCAATAACAGTAATGTGCAATTATCAGTTATTCTGAGTAAACTAGTCGTCGAAATAAGATTTTTTTTGGAACTAATGAAATCTGTAAAGTACAGGAAAATAAAATTTGGCATTGGTTTTACCAAAAAATCTGAAGAATTATTTTCCTTACATGTAAAATACTATGAATACGCATGCAGCGAAGGCTTAAGATAATAAATTTCGTTTAGGCTGTATGAATAGAAGGCGATACGCAGGCTGTGTAGGCTTAAGATAAGTTTTTCTTTTCTTTGACCCATCTTTATCCGTGAATAAATAAGAAATTTGCTTCCACCACTCTATACTTACTTACCCGATATAAACCGACCAGCAACGACAACGCGTAATAGTTCAGTCTTACAGAAAAAATTCCCAAGCGATAGACAGTTCTATACTTAGTCCCTAAAATGTCAGATCCTAAGGCAGGAATATCAGAAATGCAAGAAGCAACCAGTGATAATGAAAGTGATGATTTCATGTTTACAAGAAATAGAAAGGAGAATCGAAAGTTTGTCATCATGGATAGTAATAGTGATTTAGAAAATGTGGAAAACATGAACGTGAATATTGAACTGTTAGGTGATACACAGGATGAGGTTTTTGAAGAAAATGATTGGGACGATTGTACTGACATTGAAAGTGAAATAGAACAGCATCAAAGTGAGCTTACTGAAGATACAGAAACGTGGGAAGATGATGTTCTCTTACAAAAATTCCTTTTGTGGGTAAATTAGGTCTCCAAAAGTTATCAAACGGAGGTAGTCCGTACGATTTTTTTGAACTTTTATTTGACAATACCTTTTTCTCTTTGATTGTCAATGAAACAAACAAGTACGGCGAAATTGTTTTAAAGGAAAAATGGAAGGACTTAACTATTTCTGAATTCAAGGTGTTTATAAGTTTATTATTACATATGGCAACTATCAAATGTCCAAGAATTGATAATTATTGGAATAAAAGCGAACAATTGGTTTCCAGTGTTTTTCCCGACGCATGACTGAACAAAGATTTCAAAATGTCTTACGAGCGCTTCATTTCTCGTCGGATAATGAAAGTGATCATCGCCTACGGAAAATAATTCCAATTATAGATTATTTTAATAATAAAATGAGAGAAATATCTCTAGTTCCTTAAAGAGGAAGGTTAATATTTAAACAATACATGGCCGATAAAAAACACAAACATGGTGTAAAGTTATACGTTGTGTGCGAAAGTTCTGGTACTGCGTTACGAATAAAAGTATATACGAGAAGTGGTGACGATATAAGTGGAAAAGGACATGTAGATAAAGTTGTCTTTCATTTGATGAAAGAGTTTCTAAATCAGGGACATTCTGTTTTCATGGACAATTATTACAGTTCTTTTGGTTTAGTTTCAAAATTGCTACAATACAAAAGTTACTGTACAGGAACATTGAGAAAGACAAGGAAAGGAAACAACTTGGAAGTAATAAAAAAAAAATTGACAGAAAATAAAGTTATTTCTCGATTCAAAAACAATGTAATGATAGGTAAATTTAAAGACAAAAGAGACGTGTTATTCATTTCTAGTGAATACAAAGCAACGTTAAAAGAATATGAAAATAAATATAAACGAAATATTTTGGAACCAATTGCGTTCCATTATTACAGCAATTATATGAACGGGATAGATTGCAAAGATCAAATGCTGTCTTATTATTCTTGCTCAAGAAAAACATTTAAATGGTACATCAAATTATGGATTCATTTAGTTGAAACTTTGGTTTTTAATTCCATCAATTTATACAAAACATACTCACCGATAATAAGAAAATTGAGTTTTAACGACTATCGTCTAGAGATTTTAAAAAACTTAATTGGAAAACCTCGAGACAGAAGGTTGACAGCATCAGAAAGAAATGATCACCTACCTGGAATTTTACCAAGAAATAAAAATAGGAAAGTAAACAGAAAGATTTGCCGAGAGTACTACAAAGAAGGAAAATATAAACGTAGTAATTACCCTTGTCCTGCTTGTATCGGTAATCCTAGATTATGTTTGGGAGAATGTTTCAAGTGCTATCATCAACCAACTAATGTATAATTATTTTATGATCGGTGTACTATTTCCTAAAAATGTATTTACAAATTATATTTTCTTTTTTATTATTGAGTTACATTACTGTATTATCTTTAGACATTTTTCTAAAAATTTATTTCTCGTTTATGTTATTTTTTTCATTATTCAACTTATTTTTTTTTAACTTTTTACTACTTTTTAAAAATTTCCTTTGCATAATATTCTGTTCTTTATTATTGAAAGCAAAATAACGATTTTATATTATCTAACTATTTTGGAAATAAATGTTTATACATTTTTTAATGATGTATTTTCATTTTACCTTACATTGCACGCATGCTGTTCAATCCGCTCCTCGCAATAAAAATTTTCCGAGGAGCGAACTGCATACCCGGTGTGCAATGATTTTATTTATGTGAATTCACTTACGAATTGGGTGATTTCCATAGTAAATATATATATATATATATGTAAAGAAAGTATACTTTCTTCAGTTAGATTTGCCGCGCGTTTCATAGCCCGCCCATCCATTGTTCTTTTTTATTTACAATTTCTTTTGTGACCTACAAACCGAGCCGTTAAGATTTGGAAGAGAAAAGGACAGTAAGAAATATAACGTAGAAGAGAAAAGTAACACGAGATCTATAAGGAAATTTATAATACATATTAAATAAGATTTAACATTGTGAATAATAAACGTAAATTGTCGTTTCTTTTGTTCAGAGGTAAGAGTAATTAGGAGCTAAGCATTAACTAACAAATAAAGATTTATCACTTTTGTTCACAGAGAAACTTATTTTCGTTTATCATCTCACCTCATCAATTCGAGATATTATATATGTATTAGTACTCAATTTTTTTAAATGTCTGAATGCAATATATAAGAAGATAAATGCAATATACACAATTGAATGATTCAATGAAATACTGAAATTGTTATGATTAAGGTGCTAATTTTGCTAATCACAAGTACATTAATTAGATATATTACTTGATAAAGCCTACTTACATTTCCTTCTACTTTAACCATTTGACTGCTACGCGGCGCAAAAGCGCTGAGATCGTTTGTTTCGGAAACCGCAACGCAGCGTTTTTGCGCTGCGAGTTTCAGTGTGTTGAAAAAAAATGAGCTGGCTCAAATTCACATCGAAAATTAATGACGATATCGAAAAGGAGTGGATGAATCATAAAAATAGCGTGTCAATACAACTATCTTCATCAAACAAAAAATTTGCGCTTGAAAAATTACCGGGACGTAACTTACGACAATGTGCGGTGTGTAGCAACAGAAGGAGTGGGATCATTCGATCCCGACTTATTTGCGCTCGTTGTAAGAAAGGCCTTCATGCTATTTGTGCGGCAAAACATAGTTGTTATACATAAATTTTTCTTGTAAGAGTCAGTGATCTTCCCCTAATCAAAATGATCCATTACGCGCTGATCATAAGAGAAGATCGATAAACTTTGTTATTTTTTTATAAATTTTAATTTTCAAAAAAAAAAAAAAACCAATTTTGTTTATTTTTTCTTATTCACAATCACAATTAACATTTGTTCTTTATAATACAAAAAGAATTATTAAAATTGATTGATATTTGTCTAAATGAGTGTTTTATTTGAGAACATTATTTTTTCCTTTAAAGAAATCAAAATATGTATCGCAATTTTTGTGCATTCCTGCAAAAATTGCTTAGCACTAAAACGATTAAATTTTGTAGCATTTTCATCCTGCGTTTCCGATACTCCACGTGGTCCTCTCGTGGATTTTTGAGGTCTGAGGGGAAGATTCAGACTCCGCCGAAACTACGGTTCTCTTCGCTTTCCAAACCCTATCTCCCTGGTATAGGTTAAATCGCCGCTTATAAAATACCATAAAAGGCGTTGGTTGATAAAGACAGCAGGACGTTGACCATGGAAATTGGAATCCGCTAAGGAGTGTGTAACAACTCACATGCCGAAGCGACTAGCTCTGAAAATAGATGGCACTGAAGCGTCACGCCTATATGCTGCCGTCAGTGGCAAGTGTGGCGATGTCACGTTCCACTCGGTACGGGCCTCAACAAATTTTTTTAAGTTCAATACTTACCTTGAGGAGCTCTGACCTTCGTGAGATTCGTATCCTTTTTGGCAGTTACCCGCTATGCGCAGTTCGTGACACGGGATGGATACCTATACGCATAGTCGTGCGATTCGTACGCACCTCTAGTAAAAGATAACTGTGATGGTTTTCACGTGAATAATGGAAGCCTTTTAGCATCGAACTTGTCGACTGACTTGTAGTAGGAAGATCTTGAGACTCGCGAGAGAAGTTAATAAGTTTAAATTAGAATTACGCGAAGTTGCCTGGGAAGCACAGCAGGGGTTATATGAACGAACACTGAGTTTAAACTTAACAAAACTAATTTATTAATGCTTGTCAAGTAACAGTGTAAAATCGAATTTTTAAAGTATAAAAACGAAGTTCGTACAAGAATAAGATGTAGCGTAGAATAACCACGTAGTATGCTTATATCCTCTGTCGGTCTGCGGTAGGCGGCTCGAAGCGGCGCTGCAATGGGGATGAAGCCGTCGTGCGTAGTGGGGATGAATCTGCCGCTGCCGTGGTTCCATGGTGGGGATGGAAATTTGAGAGATTTCTACCCGGAAAACACGCACATCGAGCGATAATTTCACTTCTTCACAATTCCTTGAATGCCTGCGTCCCTTTCACTTTTCCGGAGTTTGGCATCGCTTTCCATAACTTCCTTAGATTCCTCTCGTCTCTTGAATTTATCGCTTATATGTTTGTTACCTATTTGCTAGTGTGTGTTCTATAATAGTGTTAGTTTGTGATAATAGAGACTCCCTTTACATCGGGCTCGAATGTGTCATATAATTGTGTTAGTTATTTATATATGTAAGGATCTTACTTATACGCCCTTTGAATAATAAAAGAGCTTGAAAAAATTTATGTGGTACGTAAGGTGTCCCCATTTAGTCCTATACTTAATAATATAAGAAAAGTTTTATTTACAGGTATTAATACTTTAAGTGTGAGAAGGGAGCGGGATGTAACACTTATTTGAAAATTTGCGTAGATATACATGCATTTTAACTTCTTTCTTTAATCAAATACGTATTTAATTCATAGAAAGTAGTTGGTTTTTCATCAGCAGCGTACTCTCCTCTTTCTTCGTCGAGGGCGGTAGCCTCAAGTGCCGTACTTGTTGGTGTTTCTTCCATCTTTTCTCTTTTTCCTAGGTGGAGGAGAAGATGTGTCACCGAACTCCATAACGCTCCCAAGAGATGTAAGCTCCATCCGTAGATGTCATGCAGAGCGTAACCGTGGATGAGTGTATCGATGATAAATTTCACCAGGTGTATGGCCATGAAGATGGCTAAGACTCCGGCACTTGCCAATCTGAATGTTACATACGCGCTCCATAGTCGTTGTGCCGTACTTGATGCGATTTTATTTCCATTAGATTGTATAACGAAATTTTTCCGGAGGGTATGTACCTTCCGCTGATTCCTCTGGCAGGTTTTTCGGCTGGTTCCATTGAAGACCTCCATGAGACCTCAGTTTGTTTAGGTCTTCGTTAGAATAAATTCCGCTTGTTCCCAGGTCTTCCGGATCGATATACCTCCATTTTGGCTTTGTTAGTGGTTGAATTACTCACGTAGATATCGATTCCACTAATTTTGATGTTACTCTGTACCATGTCCCATGTAGGTTATACATGTTAGGTAGCAGCTCGTTGCAGTCTTTCGAAGATTCTTCCTTCAAAATGATGCGTGTCTTCGGCGAGAGAAAAGAAGAATCGTTTCGGTAAGTAATTGGTAATTCTTTGTAGCAATCTTCTGTTCGTCTTACTCCAACTTCTACTGGAACATATTTTATGATGTATATAACTTCCGATGCGATGACAGCCATATATCCCGGTTGTTTCATTAGGGCATAAGCCATTTCGTCAGGCGCTAACGTTGCTAGAGAGAGAGAGAGAGAAAGAGAGAGAGAGCGTTTTTGAGAACTTGTTGCTCCAGTACACATTTTTGTCGAGTAATATCGATGTTCAGTGAATTTAGCTGTGTTTTGAGATGCCTTTCTACGTAGATGAACTTTGAGTTTACGTAAGCGAAGATATCTAGGTTCTCTACGGAGGACTTCGTTTTTCCTTTGAAAGTTCTTCCAATGTTCCGATGTTTCGATTATGAATAGCTTGGGGTGTTCTGTCTTTATTAAATAATATCTACATAGAATGAACTCGCTTGTTCTCGTTAATGCGAATGTGACATTTGTTACCGTATATAATATGGGTCCTTGCAACGATTCGGCGGGTGTCAGTTTCGTTTCCGGCCTTTCGTAAAGAATATCGTATCCATTAAAGCCACAACTATCGGTAGGTATGTTTGACCAGTATGTCTCACTTTCGTCTAAGTCGAGGCAGGCTTCCTCGTCCAATGTACAAATGGTTCCTGTCTTTAGGTGTATCTGATTGGCTTTCGTTTTCACGGTGGCGTAGTAGTCTCGTAACGTGATGTGATCTTAACAGATACTTGTACCACTACGTCGTTCCATGTTCCGTAAAAGTCACTATACTGGGAGCCCTTACAAGTGCCATCTGTTGTAGCAGAACCACTTAAAATAATGCTCCTTGTATCAGTGCTGTTCTTCTTTACGCCAGAAATAAAGACATTTGGTCCGAGAGAGAGTGTGCCTGTAAAGTGTAGCTGTTGGGTTAACGTGAATAAGTATGCTTGACGTTTATTGTGAAAGATGGATGTATGTAATGCATGCCACAGTGGAATATTGTACGGTCTATTTCCACACGGCATTGTAAAACTCTCACGGTGTTATAGTCGGCAGTCTATAGTAGTTGCACATATACGGTGTTGTTGATAGGTTGTAAGTTCGGGATTTCGCGGTCAGCGATATTCAAGAGAGAGTACGATGTGATGTTTAAGGATTGCGTGGCGCAATCATATCCTACTAATGTTACTAAGCTAAGTATAAGAATATAAGTTTTTATTGAGTACATTGTGCGTCGACCTTTGAATTATTCTATAATGTAGAACGTCGAAAAGGCAACTGATGCCGTTGGTACATTCACAGTTTCTTATGTTCTAGCTTTTAGTCTATGGTGGGGGACTACCTTTACCAACCGTCATCATGGAAGAGAGAGCGATCGTCGCACCAAGCTGCGCTGAAAAGACCCGTTTATCGATATTATATAGCTTTCCATGATGTCGACTACTATTTCAACTTATCAATTTTAAGTCTATTGGCGTGAACCACGCGGTCGCCAATGTCGGTACGTATCTTATGTTATGTTTGCTTCATATCTCTACTATTTCGAACGATCCTATGTATTTGTCGTCAAATTTACCTTCTTGCGACTCTTTTAGGAGAGTTACACTTTATTTCCTACCTTGAAATCTACGACTCTTTGTTTTTTATCATAGTACTTTTTCGACCTGTTCTTAGCGTTAATTAGATTTTGCTTTACAGCTTCTTGAGATTTATTTATTTGTTCATTCAAATTCCCTGAGTAATGTGCGTATGCTCCGTTTTGTAGGTCGTTATATGTAAATTCGTTAGGTGTTCGTGCTAGTTGACCTAATTCATGCGGTGTTTATAATGTTCCTTCGTGTACTCGTGTTGTACGAAAACATAGCTATTTCAATCCATTCGTCCCATTCACTATTCTCGGTAATGAAATATTTTAAAAATTCTATAAGAACGAGATGCGACAGTTCGATCGAACCATTCAACTGTGGATGATACGCGCTTGTCTGGTATTGATGGATTTGAAATTTCTTAGTTACAGAAAGTTAGTACTTTGGTCGGTTAAGATGCCTTTTGGAGAGCCAAATCGGCATATCACGTTTTTTATAAACGCGTCTGCTATTTCTTCCGAAGAAGCTTGTCGAAGAGGAATTGCTATTGAATATTTCGTAAGAAGATCTTGTATAGTTAAAATGTAACTTTTCCTGGATTTCGTGGTCGATAGTGGACCTATGATATCCATGGGTATCTTATCGAACGCCTTCCCGGGCGTATCGCTGATAGTCATTGGTTGGTGAGTTTTTATAATCTGACAAGTTTCTTCGTCTGACAGCTTTTACATTGTTGCATGAAATTTTGTATGTCCCTTTTCAGGTTCGGTCAATAATATTTCTGTCTGATTCTTAAATAAGTTTTTGAAACACCTTTGCGTCCGCCTAACGGTGTCGAGTGATTATCGTGTACAATACTTATTCGTTTAATCTCCTTAGGTATTACTATTACATGTTTTAATACAATAATTTTTGTCTCGATTTTTAAGAAGATTGAATGAATTTTTCGTTTTACGTTGGCCCAATTAACTGTAATTCAATCAAGAAGAGAGTGAAGGATTTCATCTAAGGTTTCTAATTAAATTGAAAGCGACATTCTCTCTTTGACGGGTAATGCTATTAGGTATCTTCTATCCATTTTTGTAATCTTCACTGTACCGAGAGTTATATCGGTAATAGTGGGTAGCTTGTGTTTGTCAGCGAGTTCTTTCGCACCTATATCTACCGGTGTTTCGTTCGTGTTGTGAAGAAGGCGATGTTGCCATTGTGCATAATTATTCTATCTTTTACTTCTATAATTTTACTATTGACGTGCGAGTATGTTTCGCCGGTCGAAATTTCGTCGTATGCGTCAAGTGAGGCTTCAGTAGTTTCATATGTCGTATCGTTTGCTTTCCTATCTTGAGGGTGCGCTTGTTTATTTTTAGACGTATCTAATTCTTCTTCGCTTGAGCTTGTCCCTACTATAGGGAGTATTTGTTTATGTATTTCAACGGGGTTTCTAGATAATGCGTCCGCAATCACGTTTTTCTTTCCTGCCTTATATACTATATTATACTCATACTCGGCTAATTTCAATCTCCAACGTATTAATCTTGATGTTGGATCTTTGACTGAATTTAACTATACTAATGGCCTATGGTCCGTTACAAGCGAAAAATTAGTACCGTAAAAGTAAGGCCTAAAATAGTTTACTTCGTATATGATAGCTAGGAATTCTTTTTCTATCGCAGAATAATTTTGTTCTGCACCGTGCCGCGAAGTGTGCACATTGCGCATCGGTAGTAGTCTTCGATGTTCGCACTTACGTCTTTCAATGGCACTTTCGAATTTTCTTATATGTATACTTTTTTAAGAGTTATGTAACATCTGTTTCGTCATATTGTAATAAATAAGTATGTACGCATACAGTTCCACGAATACGATTTACAAAATATTATTTTATTTTTCATTTATTTTTTTATTTATAGAAACTATTTTTACGTTTTAACAATATTTCGACATATATACTTTATACTGTGGGTTAACAACAATTATTATTTTTTAAATTATTACATATTTGGCCCGAATACTTGAAATATAATATGATAAATTTATATTCTTTGTTGTATAAACACCTTGAGATAATTCTTTTATTCTTTGAAAAACATTATTTTACTATGTTTCGATAAATATCGAATTATTACACTTTATTGTACTATTATGTATTTAAGATATGAAGATTGAGTCATTAGGTCAGAAAAAACCAAAATGAGTATATTGTGGGTATTCAGAAATTTACATATTAACAAATTTTACTATTATTATAAATAAAAATTAAGTTAAGGTAATTAGATATCGAATTATACAATAATTCTTAGTAATATAACTCTGTATGGTAGATTCTAAAGCAAGGTTAAACGCAGAAACCAAAATTACAATCTTTACATTCATATCGAGTCTCGCGTCTTTTGTCGTTGGCGGTGCAAACAACGCAACTTCTATTTCGGTTTTGTCTTAGTGGTTTATACAGTGAAGGAAAGTGCCGTTCTATTAGCCGTAATGGATTGTTATTGCCTCTTTGATGATGATAAGTAGTGTTCATATGATATTTTTGCAATATTTGTCGGATTAATTCCAAGTGAAATTTGGTTATAGATATCGGTTTTCGCGTGTTATGTTTATATGGACAGTATGCATTCCACACGCACATGTCCAGCAAATGGAAAAAATATTTACGGTACCATTTCAGAGATTTACGTGTCGAATTTATAGTACTAATCACCATATCTGCTTTGTCGACAGAACCCATACAATTATTATAATTTATGACGGGTTTTTGAATTTTCTGACCTCCACGCCTAACAACCGTTGCAAACTCTGAAGTATGCATAATGGATAGCATGTAAACTTCTTTCTTATCCATCCATTTGACAACTAATAAATTTTTAGTTGAACTGGATGATGCCACTCCCTTTTTCAGTGTATTAGTAATCTTTGGCATTCCTCGTCGTCTGTTTGTTATGGTCCCACACGCATTTGTATAATTATTATATAATAAATAAAACAAGGATGGACTTGAATACCAATTATCTAGAAAAACTGTGTGTCCTTTTCCTAGACAGGGCGCCATTAGTGATTTTACTATCGCTCCCGATTTGCCGATTTCCTTATTTTGGTTGTTGATCATAGTCGATGACCCGGCATAGACAATAAGGTTCTATACAACGAAACCAGTTCGACAATTACGAAGAATAAATGATTTTATACCAAATCTACTTCTCTTTGAAGGAATGTATTGTTTGAATGAAAGCCGCCATTTATAGGGAAGTAAACTTTCATCGATGCATAAATTTTGGTAAGGATAAAATGATCGGCTGAAATTATTTCAGAGCATATCAACCATGTTTCTTATTTTATATAATCTATAAATATCTATATAATCTAATAAATTGATCTTAACTGTAAAAGCAGACAATAATCTTTTCAACCTATATCTTGTCCGACTTATATTGGTTCAAGAGAGACTTTATACTATAATCCTTGATTTCTATTCTAGTTTTGTGCCTTACAAATACTTCACCATCCAATAGAAAAGAATTGAAGGCACTTATTTCGTACGCAGAATATGCAGGATTTAGTTCAGTACGAGTCATTAGATTCAAAAGATACTCTACCGGTATAGTAGATTCTGTTTTACGAACGGTCAGCGTAGGTGATCTCGCGGACACCGATTATAGTCGGCACCCGTACACACAGCACTTCGCGCGACCGCCGACTATAGTCGGTGTCCGTAGCGAAAGGGTTAAGAAGTCTAGACGTATATGCGATAGGTAAGTCTTTGCCTATTTCGCCTTGGCTCAATATACCACCTATAGCGTAATTAGATGCGTCGGTTGTAACAACAAAAAGTTTCGAGAAGTGTATTGGAGAAGTGGTTCCTAGTAGATTTACTAGCGTTTTAAATGAATGCTCCTGACTGTTTTCCCATTTGAATGGAACATCCTTCTTTAAAAGATTTCTAAGTGGTTTGCTTATCGCTGAAAAGTTAGGTATGAATCACCTATAGTAACCGGCTAGTCCTAAGAACTGCTTAATGTTTTTAGCTGAGCGAGGTACTGGGAATTCCTTTACTGCTCTTATCTTTCCCTAGTGAAGATACAAGGCGAGGCAGCGTCCGCCGATGAAACAGCTGCTATGAATTATCGCAAAGTATTAGCGGAAACCATTGACGATGGTGGATATTGCCAGGTATACCAGATCAAGTATTTAATGCAGATGAGACTGGGTTATTCTGGAAAAATATGCCCAGCCGAACATTCATTGCGAAATCGGAGAAAACTGCAAGTGGTTTTAAAGCGGCAAAGGATCGAATCACACTTCTTCTTTGCAGTAATGCCTCTGGTGCAAAGATGTTAACACCACTTATTATAAATAAAGCTTTACACCCACGTGCGCTAAAAGGCGTAAATTTATCTGAATATCTAGTACACTTCATGGCCAATAAAAAAGCATGGGTCACATCAGTTGTATTTGCAAGATGGTTCAACGATTCTTTTGTACCAGAAAAATTGTCTAAGAAAAATTTTGTACCAAAGTTATATAATTTTGATGAATCAAATTCGGTGTTAAGGGTACACTTATCGAAAAAATCCACTGCTTTGGATGCGTTTAAGGTATTTTTCTCGGAAGAATTAATTACTGGTATCTGCGAGAAAACAAATAATTACCATAAAAATGTAGCGTAAACTAAAATACATGCAGTTAATTCACGCGTAAATACCTGGACGGATACTTCACCTTCGGAAATATATTTATTTATTGCCATTACAATGCTAATGTCCAGAGTGAAAAAAACATCTATAAGAGAATATTGGTCTACTGATTAAGTTATAAAAACTGACATTTTTTCCATGAGCAGAGTTAGATATGAATCATTGCTAAAAATGTTACATTTTAATGATGACAATAATAATAGTTCGCACGATCCGTTAATAAAAATAAGACCGGTGGTTACTGAACCTAAAAATGCATTTTCTAAATCATTTTATCCATATCAATATTTATGCATAGACAAAAGTATTTTACTTTATAAAGGAAGATTATTTTTCAAGCAATATAATCCGACAAAAAGGAGTAGATTTGGTATTAAGTCCTTTGTATATACTACACTTCATAATTTATTCTGGAAAAAATACTGATATCACTGAGGAAGTACCATCAATTGGGCAATCTGGAAACATGGAGAGGATGCCCACAAGGATCGGTCCTCGGCCCTTCCTGCTGAAACCTCATGTTTGACCAGCTCCTCCGGATACTAGAGGAATCATCGGAAGTTCGCGTAATCGCGTACGCGTACCACCTACTCGTCATCATAGACGGCGATTCCAGGAAGGAATTAGAGGAGAAAGGAAATCACGTGGTAAATAGCATCAACGGATGGTGAAACTTTCAATCTCCGAACGGAGTAAGAAGAAGATTATTCTCTTGAAGAGCGACTGGGTTAAGAGGAAACCCATAGGTAGAAGGGGAGGACAGCGCCCGGATAGAAACCAGAAAACATCGAAAAAGACTGACTTAGCCAGTGGGCCACCCACCATTAGAATACGGAATAATAGCGTTAAATTTAGGAATTCAGTTTGATATTTCGGCATACATTTTGACAAAGGGCTTTCGACGCACTGCCAGTACCTTAGTGACAAAGTTGGGCCATTGTACGCGAAATTAGTGAGATTAACAGCTAGGGAAGGGGGACTCCACCAAGGGGCACTCTACAGGCGATATATAGAGGCGTATTCACCTCCACGGTCAAGTACACGGCAGCGGGATGGTCGGATCTCTGCACCGAAGGGGATCTTAAAAAGTTAAGCGCGACCCAACGATCGACCCTCATCTCGGTAACATCGGCGTACCGCACAATCGCGACGGAATCCCTTTGGATCGTAGCGGCGGAACCGATCGATCTTCAGTTACTGGAGCACAGAAAATTATACGGTATTAGAAAAAACAGGAGTACCGAAACGGCTATGCGAAAACCACGAAGAATAAACGCGCGATAATAAAACAGGTAGATGAAGAAATTTACAGGGATTGGCAATCTAGGTGGGAGCTCTCCACAAAAGGACGGACCACATGTGCGTACTTCCCGGACATCAAGGAAAGGATGGGTGCCCGCTTCATCTTTCCTAATCATTACACTACTCAATTTCTTTCAGGTCACGGTGCCTTCAAGGCCAAACTGAAGTCGCTGAACATCACCATGGAAGGAACATGCGAGTGTGTCGAAGAGGACACGGTTTCGCACCACATCGTCGACTGTCCGGTTTTCGAACCTCAGAGAGTGACTCTGGAGGAAATTCTCTGTGAAAGGAGTTGGTCGGAAGCGGCGAGACATCTTGTCTCCACGGCCGAGGCCTTCTCCCTCTTGGCGGAGTTTTGTAAGGAAACACTCCTTATCAAGGGTTGTTAGCTCATAAGTCTTGTTCAGCTGCAATTGTCGGAGTTCTAGTGATGGGGGTGGGTGCCTGTAATCTTCTCAGGCTAACCCACTCTCAAACAGGATAGGGTCGGAGATTCTCGTACGCATCTCCATATTTCTTCTTCTTTCTCTATCACCCAACTCTCCCCCCTAAAACCTATTACCCTTCCAATCCCGTCCCATCCTACGGAACGAGTGCTAAGGATTGTGGTACTGTAACTAGGCCTCCCCGTGATTCCCCGTGGGCACGGTCAACATCATCGTCGTATTTCGTTGCTGCGACGATTTTTGCCGTGGTTAAACCGCTCACCCTGCCCGCCCGTAGCATAGGTGCAGGCACCCTTCGGGTGTCACCTTTACAATATACTGTTCGGTTTGTAGTTTTTTCTTCTACTTTTTTGCCGTCTAACTTTCTCTTTCAACTAAAAGTTTTCTTCCTGCGGCGTCTTTCCTTAATTTTATTTAAGTTGCTTCCGTAAAATTCCATGATGGCTATCCGTGAGGAAAAATATTCCGGAGGTAAACTAGCCTCCCGTTCGGATCTCCGGGTGGAGGCTTTCGCAGAGGGGTTAGCGTGGTGAGAAGAAATTCGCGTATAGCGTCGCTCAATGCAGCTTGCGCGACCCCGAAGGTGACGAGTGGATGCACTTCCGGCGTAGGGCAGCGTACGCAGCAACACGCCGGTCGAGTGCGCGAACGACGTCTAAGGGCACTCACTGTACGACCCCCGTTCCTTGTCCTGCACAACCCGAACTGCAACAGGTGGTACCTAGTCTTCGAGAGGCTACAGTTGTTTTAGAAAGGCACGATAAGAAATTGTCAAGACCATCTTCTAAGGCCACGCAAACGAACGCCGTTGATGAACCGGTCGCTAGCATCGAAATAGGCGCGATATGTCCTTCCAGTTCGGGCGATAGATAAGTCGAACAGAATTCAGAGTGCGCACCGATTACCACGCGAGTAAATGCTCGTACGCAATCCGTACGCAATCCCCCCCCGAAAACGGAACATATGCCCCCAGCCCCTAGGGATAACTACGACCCTCGCATCAATAAGGAACGCGTAACGCGTAGAAATAACACCTTACCATTATTTATTATTGAGCTAGACGCCGAACAAGGAGGCACGGTTTCACTCCTAGAATCGGAAGGGGCAAAAGAAACAGGCGATGTCCCATCGGAAATCCCCGAAGAAGTCGATACACGCGCAACCCCTGATACCACTGGTGCGACAAGCACGGATATCGAAATAAAAGCACCGCGAGTTACCTTCGCCGAACCCTGTGCATAAATCTGCGGAGACAATATGATCTCGACTATCCCCCCTCCTGTTAATCGTGCGTTCTCGAAAATCCGCCTTCTGCAGTTTAACATGGGGCGTTCTAGAACGGTAACGAATGAAGTCCGCGAATTGATTAGCTAGAGGTGTCTGGACGTGCTGCTTCTCCAATGGAGCCGTACGTCCAAAAGCAGCGGACAGAATACGAAATCATAGGATTAGGTAGCGGAACTAGAATAGCTACCACTCGCGAAGAAAGACCCTGGTCAGCGGTAGCAGCGACCAATCCGAACATTGCGTTGCTTTTTATCTCGCAGCTCAGCACTCCGCACTGCGTCTGTGCAGAAGTGCAAGCACCCGGCTTCTCTTTCTATATTGTTTCTCACTACTTCCAGATTAGCGACAAAATAGAGGAGCACCTTAGGGCACTTGGAATCGGTACTTCGTGCCCTAAGGGGGGAGAGAGTAATTATTTCGTTGGACGCCAACGCGCGATCACCTCTCTGGGGCCCTCAGAGCACAGACGAGAGAGGGTCGAAGCTAGAAGTTCTCATCCGCGCATCCGAGTTAAGAGTGATTAATGACGCGAAGCAGCCATACACATTCGGGAAGACGAGATGCTCCTCGTATATTGACGTAACCCTCTCGTCACAATCCATGAGCCAATTCATAGGCCAATGGAAAGTTAAAACAGGATGAACGTCCAGTGACTACAACTCGATAGACATCGCGTTACATCCCCCGAAGGCTGAGTCGGGTCGAGGTGGGGACGCTCGGGGCGCGGAGAACAGGAGGTTCAACCCCAGGAGAACTGACTGGGATCTGTTTGCCGAGCGACTACTCTCCCTCTCCGCGGCTAGGCTGTTTAGGATCGGCTTCAGAAGTAGAGACACGAGCCAACGTGCTCACTAGTGTGCTACAAACCGCGTGCTCTGAATCCTATGCCTCGTAAAAAGGCCCACCGGAAGTCCAACCCGTAGTGGACGACAGCGTTATCGATACAAAAGAAAGCGGTGTCCCGACGTAGGTGCACGCTCCAGCGAGAGAAAGTTCACTAGGCACGCCGCGGGTTAAAGAAAGATAATCGTTCGACGTTGCAGGAATAAAGTAAAACGGTACGGCGTACCAAATTAGAGATTTGGAGGAAATTCGTCACAGAACAGGGTAACGCAGAACCGTGGGGATACATTTATAAGCAGAAGGCAGGTAAACTTCGCGTCGAAAGGGTGATCAACACCCTTAAACGAGAAGGCGGAAGAACCATGAACGGATGACTGCGATTCCGAAGACACGATCGAACAGCGGGCGGTGTGGAGTACCTCCAGAAATGTCCCCGAAACCGCGGATGCCCATCTCTTCAAGAAGGAAGAGGTCGCGCGTGTCATAGGATCCTTTAAAAACGGAAAGGCCACGGGGCCCGATCATATCGAGCTGTGTGTGCCCAAGAGAGCATTTGCCACCATCCCATCAAAATTTCCTATTAACGGATGCCTTCGATTGGGTATATTCCCATCAACTTGGAAAGAGGGCTCCTTAAGAGCACTTCTTAAAGGTGTGGATGAGGACGCCGAAGATCCCAAGTCTTGCCGGCCCGTATACCTTCTCTCTGTCGTAGGAAAGGTTCTGGAAAAGCTACTGAAGTTGCGCCTTAATGAAATATCCCTCGCGCCGGGTAAACTTCCAGACAAACAATATGGCTTTGTCTCGGGACGATCCACTGAGGACGCGATAGTAGAGATGCGCCGTGTCGTTTCTGCCTCCTCACGGAGATATGTCGTTGCATTGTTATTCGACATCTCGGGAGCCTTCGACAATGTCTGGTGGCCCTTAGTCCTTAAGGCACTCCAGGATTGGGACTTCCCAGACATCAAGACAAGGATGGGTGCCTGCTTCATCTCTCCTAATCACTATACAACTCAGTTTCTTTCAGGTCACGGTGCCTTCAAGGCCAAACTGAGGTCGCTGAACACCACCATGGAAGGAACATGCGAGTGTGTCGAAGAGGACACGGTTTCGCACCACATCGTCGACTGTCCGGTCTCTGAAGAGAGTGGCTCTGGAGGAAATTCTTGGCCGAAAGCAGCGAGATATCTTGTCTCAACGGCCGAGGCCTTCTCCCTCTTCGCGGAGTATTGTAAGGAAACCATCCTTATCAAGGGTTGTTAGTTCGTAAGTCCTGTTCAGCTGGGATGGTCGGAGTCCTGGTGATGGGAGCTGTAATCTTCTCAGGCTAACCCATTCTCGAACAGGACAGGGTCGAAAATTCTCGTACGCATCTCCCTATTTCTTTTTTTTCTCTATCACCCAACTCTCCCCCCTAAAACCTATTACCCTTCCAATCCCGTCCCATCCTACGGAACGAGTGCTAAGGATTGTGGTACTGTAACTAGGCCTCCTCGTGATTCCCCGTGGGCACGGTCAACATCATCGTCGTATTTCGTTGCTGCGAGGATGTTTGCCGTGGCTAAACTGCTCACCCTGCCCGCCGGCAAGAGTTTTGGGTTTTTCCTAATCCGGTTTCTTCGTAGCGGTGGCTGCTGTCTCTATGAAGTTCCGTAGCGTATGCCCTAATGGGCGAGGTAGCATAGGTGTAAGCACCCTTCAGGCGTCCACCTTTACAATATACTGTCCCGGGAGGATGGGCGGCCTTCCGGAACTTCTTTGAGCGGATCATGCGTGTAAAGGAGGACGCTGAGAGGCGCAGGAAACGGACGCAAGAAGAAGGATGTGAATGAGCGTGCGGGTGTGTATGTGGACAGGAGTGCTAACGATAGATTTAGGGAGAGAAACGGGCAGTAAGAAATAGAATAGACGAGAGAAGTAGTACGAGAGTGCAATACAAAATTTAACCGTGTGAATAATAATCAGTAAATAAAATTTAACAGAGTGAACAATAAACGTGAATTGTCGTTTCCTTGTTCACAGGTAAGATTAAGTTATGATTAATAAATAAAGACTCATTTCTTTGTTCACAGAGAAACATATTTTCGTTTATCACTTCACCCTAACTAAAACGAGTTACTATAAAAATAAGATATTATATATATATATATATATATATATATATATATATATATATATATATAGGTAGTAGCGAATGGGGGTTGAGGAAGGGAGAGGACAAAAACGAGCTTGTGTTTTGCGTATCTTTCAGGTAACTTGCAACCAGGTCTTCGGCGTTTCACGTTAATGCAAAATTATAGTTTAGATGTCTACAATCCCTACGTCATATATATGTATATCTATATATATATATCGCTCCCCACCGCCCCTTCCGACTCTATTTACTTCTTCGCTCTTTTCTCTTTACGAAATAAATAATATTTTCTCAGGGGAATTGTCAACGATGACGTCGCAACGATATCGTCCTACCAGCTGTGCTTGTTTCTACTTCTTTTTTTTTTCTTTTATAATTCGTTCAGAAGGCAAGAAAGTATGTTCCAACAGGAAAATTCCAAGAAAAAGGCGACAAGCACACATGTACTGTGATACTTATACTCGAAAGCTAGGACTTCATATCGGTAATTTTTTCGCAAAATACCATTCTATAGAACATTACAGAGATTAAAAATTTTACATTCTTACGTATTATAAGTAGTATTAAATACAACAAATCAGTTTCAATAAATTCTATGTGTTTTAATATCCATATATTGACTTTAAATCCTGTACGGAAAAGTAATTGCGAAACGATAGATTCGCCTCGACCTACTAGTACTTCCAAAAGCGAAATCTGCTGATCGCAAAGGTTTAAGATGTACAATCCACAATGGACTACTAAATATGGAATACTTGTACGAGTATTATGGGAAAGTCATACTGGATATATATGTAATATAGAAATTTGTTGTGGACAAGGAGGAAAACCGCAGGATTCCTCTAACGATTCTTACACCGTTATTAATAATAATGATAAACACCAATGGTGCCAATATTTCGAATTTTGGCACCAT
Organism: Vespa crabro; assembly: GCF_910589235.1. Lineage (NCBI taxonomy): Eukaryota > Metazoa > Arthropoda > Insecta > Hymenoptera > Vespidae > Vespa > Vespa crabro. The sequence continues at coordinate 6,274,996 of NC_060967.1, forward strand.
CTTTATATGGATAACTATTATAATACCTTAAATATTGCTGAATTCTTATTACAAAATAAAATACGAATATATGGCACAATAAGCGCCAATAGATTGGCAAGATGTTTTAAAATAGAATCGTTAAATCTAAAAAAATGTAGTCATGATAGTCAAATGATAGTCAAATGTAGATGTTCGGCAATTGTTTTTATTGTCCAACATTCTGTCTGCGACCCTCGCAGAAACCACATAACTCGTCAATTACTGACAATAAAAAACAAAATTTAGTTATAGACGCCACTTCAGTTAGTTTCTGATAACTCATTTCATTTGTTATGCCGTACAGTTGTAACTATTGCATTGGCATATTGTCGTATTAAATATGATGTTAATTAACAAAGCATCAATCCGAATGATATCAGATGGACCTCTCAAAATTGTGAGCTCACCATTCATGATTTTACAAGACAACAATCGGGAATTCAAACAGACATTTCTGATTCTTGGAAAATTTTGCGATTTTTCAAATTATTCGTATCTGAGAAATTGATAGATTTCATTGTTGAAAAAAACAACTAATCATTGGAGACGATGAGATAATATTAATCCTGAACCTGGGACAAAGACAGACGAACTGTACTGTTTTATCGCTGTTTGCTTACTAATGTCTAGAAAAAAGAAATTACCAATTGATGAATATTGGACCACAAATAAATTACTGCGAAGTGACATCTTTTGCAGAATAATGAGAAGAGATCGCTATAAAGTGTTACTGAGAAAGTGTTACTGCGCTTTCGCGGAAGACAACAAAGTATGGTACAGGTGCGCCGTCGCGAAAGGGTTAAGCAGTGTCGGTAATGTTTGACCTTCAGTAGAAAGATGATGTCCAAGTAGATATGGTTAAAGTGGTTATCAAGTACGTCTATGTGTGTATTCGTACGTCTATGTACGTCTATGTGCTATATTGGCTTGATCTTATTGTGACGGTGAATTTTTGCTCTTTGGCAAGCAAGATATTCTCTGGACGATTTGAGTGCGTTCTTAAGGATCAGGACAAATGTATTTTTCGCATAAATTTAGAGATGTGGTCCAGCCGCTATGATGTGAAAGATCATGAATGACTTGGAAAACTTTCTTGCGTAATGTTTTTGGTAAGAATGGTCTGATGAAACTTGAGAAAATATCACAATAGATGTTCATTCCTGGTTCTAGTGTGAGTTTTCGTAGTTTCAATGAAGTTGTATCTCTGATCACATCAGCTAGATCATTGTCGTTCAGTTGTGCTTGTTGGATCTCAAGAGATGTGAGAATGGATGGCATGTTTATAGTATTAATGCAGGATAGTGTATCTGCGACTGTGTTATCATCACCCTTCACAAAGACTAAGTGTGAAAAATTGTGAGATGTATTTGAGCTATAGTAGTTGACGTTCCGATGTTTGGTCCAGTTTATGTTTGAAGACAAAAGTAAGTGGTTTGTTGTACGTTTTGATGACAAACTGACGGAAATCAAGCAAGTGATGCAAAAATTTGACTGATGCTAAAATAGCAAGAAGTTCACAATCGTATGTGCTATATTTCTGTTGTCCGGATCAGTTATCCGGAGAAAAATCATCTGTGTTTTTAGGTATCATCTTCCAGCTGTTCTAGTTTAGCTCCGATAGCAGTTGCGAATGCGTCGGTTGCGAGAGTCATTGGTTCGTTAGAAAACGGAAAAGAGAGCAAAGTGATTGTTGCGAGTATTTTTGCATATTTCAAATGCCTCATTGACTTCAGGAGTCCATACGATCTTGGTGATATCATTTTTTATTGACACTTTAAGGTAACTGTTGACGAACAACATGATCTAAACTGCCTGAAGTATACAGCAATGATAATTGATCATGCCAAGAATTCCGCAAAGTTCAGCGATAGTTTTAGGTTTCTGATATCCTTTAATGGCATCAACTCGTTTGCACATTGGAATGTAACCATGTTCATTAATGGTGTAACCCAGGAAGTTTATTTCCGTTTGGTTGAACAGGCAGTTTTTGAGATTGATAATAAGGTTGCTGTCTTCTAAGCATTCAATGTCTATGTATTCTAGATATTAGTCTTTATCGTTCGAGAATACCAGAATGCCATCCACATAGACGAAGACGAAGTCCAGGTCTCTTGAAAAGTGCGTCAATAAATCGTTGGTACGATTGGGTGTGGCATTTTAGACAAAAAGGCATACCTAAGTACTCAACCCAAGGTGTTATGATGGCACTTTTTCAACTTTGTCGATAAAAATTTGATAGTCAGAGCTCTTTTGGTCTGGAATTGTTGTCTTTCACTATTCTTACTGAAGACAGCGACGTTAGTTTCTCTGATTTGTTGTTGTCAGTTTGTCATTGAAGCGAATTTACAAGGTAAAAGGCAGCGTTTTGCTTCGCTGCCAAAACTTTGGTGATAATAGGAAATTCTATTGCTAGTAGGTGTCGATGATCTTGGACTGCTGCGATTATGACGCGTCGGAGATTGTCAAACTTGCAGTTGTTGGTTTTGTTGTTGCAGTAGAATGAGTTGTGATTTGAATTCATTGATCACCATCACAAAGGATTTTTGAAGTTCTATGAGCTTTGAGTCAATGTCTTAAAGAGTCGGTGATGCAAGATTGCGTGTAAAGGTTGCCACATATAAACCGGTTATTTTGTTAATCGTAAGGCATCAGTTCGAAAAAACGGTCGACAAACTCGGCTAATAGCATCAAGTGGAAGTTTACTTGTGGTAATCAGATAGGGTTTGATATATGCTGGTATTCGTTCAAGCCAAAATTGGTACAATATAGTATCATCAGCGAAACCATCAGCCAATTCACGCATTTGTCGCAGGAGCTGAGAAGGTGTTCTATTTGGAAGTGTTGACTCACGTAAAAGTTTCTTTGTTTTTGTCTGAAATCAGAGTCGTGAGATTACCGCGTTTCTGAGAGTTTTATCTTTACCTGTAGCGGGCTCCTGTTGTATCAAGTCTGAAATCAGAGCCTTAAGGACCGTCAGATATTTTACTTTATCATCAACGAATCCATAAGTAGTGAATTCAGCCTCAGCCATGATGAACCAGAGATCCGCGTCGATTTTTGGTGAATGCCGCCAATTTAAGTTTATTCATCGAATAATATTTTTCACGCAATATAATATTATAGCCTGGTGATTGATTATAATTGTACAGGTTCTACATACTAGACGTATTTCCTGCTATTGTTCCTGTTATTGACGCGATGGGTGAAGCTGTCGCAGTATTCCGTGGCGTCATTTATCCATTGCTATTTTGATTCCTTTGTTCAGGATGAATTCCTTTGTCGTCTGTATCTTCTGTGTTTAACTTGCCGTTGTTGTTGATTCGTGGAGATTGGATTTAGATTCGCGCTGAATTCTGTTGTATCACATCTGAAATCAGCTCGGTCGTGTCTTGATCAAGGGCCTTAAGGACTGTCAGGTATTTTAGTCTGTATGTATACTGTTGGCACTTAACATGGTGCTCGTCGTTTGTGATTCTTTTTCAGGTGTTCTGAACATGAGGCTCGTATTTTATGATGAGGCAGGATGGCTGACGCCGATACGTTTTTCCTCTTGTAGGAACTCTTGATGCATAAAGATCACGTCGGGGTCATTAATTGAGGTCAAATTATCATTGACAACGCACTATGTGGAAAGAACTTCACACATTAACATAATAGTGATAACAATAGTGATCAAGTAACAAAAATAAGTATATAAATTTAATTCAAATGACTCTGGAATGTAAACATGAATTAATCGATTTGCTACTCCATTTGACTACTTTGCGCTATTCTTTTCTGAAGAATTGATATTATTAATTGTTGACGAAACAAATCAGTTGAAAAGAAAAATCGAACACAAAATAAAAAATCTGTATTCATTTAAAAAACCTTATGAACAAGCAGCAACTCTGAGTGAGATTTATTGTTTTTTTGAAACTAGTTTATTAATGTAGCGAGTTAAAAAATTGCATTACTCCGAATGTTGGACAAAAGATAAATTTTTGCGTATTGACAAGGCCCAAGCTACGAATCAGATAACAGATTCGAGGTGCTATCGGATGACATGAGCCTTACGGAAGAAGGGGAAAACGAAAAGGCCAATAGGGCAACAGCAAGAATCAATAGCCAGTGAACCCCAAAAATTCGAATGCCTCCAATTTATATACTAAAAGCTAATCTTAGGGACATAATTATCTTGCTTAATAATAGCAATATTAAGAAGGATGCGTTTTTACTAAAACAATCAGATATTGACATGATCAGACTTACATTCAGCGAAACTCACGAAAAGTGCGTAACCATCCTAAAATCCAACAACCATAAATTTCATACATTTACTCCTAAACGCACTGAATGTAAGACCTTCGTGGTAAAAGGAATAAGAGGAGGATTCGACGTTACAGACGTCACAACAGCGCTTAACGCGTTCAACATGAGAAACGTCATGATAATGAAAACTAGAAAACTACTGTTCGACAGGCAAAACACAAATAAATACCATTTCATAATTCAAGTTGACAGCAACAGCGACCGCGGGAACTTTTTAAAAATAAAATACTGCTCAACCAAAGAGTAAGATGGGAGAAGCTTAAACGACCTAAAATCTTCCAATGCAAAAACTGCCGAAGAGTGGGGCATGCCAGCTCTAATTGCAATATGGGGTACAGATGCGTAAAATGTGGCCAACCCCATGAACCGGGAAAATGTAATCTTAGCAATTCTTCAGAAAAAGAAAAGCTGAAGTGCACAAAATAAAAAAATAGATGGAAACAGGCTAAAGTCTTACCGATTCTGAAAAAAGGGAAAAATCCGGAAGAACCACAAAGTTACAAATCTATTAGCCTTACCATGAGTATAAGCAAAATATTTGAAAAATTCATCAAGCTAAACATAATGGGCCACATTAATACGCACAACATAATACCGAATCAATTCGGATTTAAAGCTAAATTATCCACTACGCAGGTGATACATAAACTAACATCAGACCTGAACAATTATCTGCATAAGGAATACGCCATCGGTGCGGTTCTTTTGGACTTGGAAAAAGCGTTCGAAAAGCGTTCTGAAAGAACGGACTCATACACAAACTAGAAGATTATCAATTTCCCTTGGTGTTAACGCTTCTGATCGCTAACATGATAGAGGGGAAAACATTCCGCACGTGGAACGGCACCAATATCTTACTGAAGTCCTACAAAATATTAGAAGGTTTACAGCAAGGTACAGTCACTTCACCGATCTTTTTTAACATTTTCAACTGTGAACTAATCAACAAGTTTGGAATGAATAACTTTGAAAAATTTCATTCAATTGCTTACGCTGACGATCTAATAATCTACAAAGCAGATACGGATAGAATCAGAGATACTCTGCAGACAGTTATCAACGTCTTAATAAAGATCTACAACTGAAACTGTAATCTAAAGATAAATTCAAGCAAAAGCGAAATAATATTTTTCAGAAGACCGGTCAAACAGATTAAATACTCCGCAGTTAAAAAGATAGACAGCACTAAATTAACAGCAATAGATATCCATACCAACGAGTTAATAGAGATACCAAAAAAACGAATAGTGAAATACCTGGAAGTTCACTTAGATCATTTGCTAAGAATCAACAAACACTATGCATTTCAATTAGAGAAGGCAAGGATAGCATTCAAGATGAACTCGAGAATATTCTACGATAAAAATCTCTCTACTAAAGAAAAAATTATATGCTATGGATTATTGGTGAGACCTATCCTAACTTACGTAGCACCAATATTATGGAACACAGTTCCAACAATAATAGAACAAATCAGGAGATTCGAGAGATCTTGCTTGAGATCGTGCCTAAGGACGCATCGAAGGGCTGAATCTGAGTATAAGAGGGGAATTAAAAATGAGATCATATACAAACAGCGCCAACATAAATAGAATCGACTGCTTTGCACTCAAATTAACCAGAAGATATTTCAGCAGCATAGAGAGTACAAACAACAGTTTAATCACAAAACGTATCACACACGATGAGGATGCGATTCTGAGTAAACTGGCTACATCCCACCGGAACTGTTTATATGTGACAAAATGGTCTAATTCAAGACCACAATAACCTTCCACTAATCTGTCGCAAACACTCAGCTAATAAGCAAATTTACAGTAACCATACTGAAGATATGCAGGAAAACCTCATATTTTCGATATCATTACCTAATAGAGATGTTAAGGACACCGACAGACTATGTAAAAAATACTACTGTCTACAAAAGGGCACAAAATACATGGACGATCTGCGCCGAAGAACGAAGTTTAAATAGCAATAGCTTCTAAAACCATTATTTAATAAATATAAAATAGGATAGAATAATTAAGCAATTTTTAAAATAAAAAGGAACACACTAGTTGGACCAGAGATTGATAACGTACAGTTAAAATGTACATAATGTTTATATGCTCCCATTGTAAATACCGCCCCCCCCCCCCTCCCGTAGTTAAGTTATCATAATTGCTAGAGGAGGTAAAAAGTTTCTATAGTCACTAATTTTTATTTTATCAACATACATATTGTACTGTTTATTGAACATTTAACCACAGTTATAAGATAAATTAATATTCTCTGTTACTGATTGCTATGGAGATTTATCTTATAGATAACTTATAGCAATTTTTATAATATAATAACGTTAAAAGTCTTCTAAGTTAGATTATTCTTATGTACATATAAAGAGCTGTGACAAATAAATTTACTTTAAAAAAGAAAAAATGTCTTAGAGTAACGCCAGTGCTCAAACTGATTTGAAAAATTTCGTTCCTGCAGTTTTGATATTGAAGATGCGTTACGTTCTGGAAAGCCAATTGAAGCTGATAAAGACTAAAAATAAAGGTACTACAAACTGCCCAATAATAACACAAGACATCCCTACGAGATTAGATCTGTCGAATTCGACCATTTATAATCACGTGAAACGACTTGATTTTGTTTCAAAGATCGATATATGGGTTCCATATATTCTTATAGAAAGAGATTGCTCCGTCGCATTATGATTTGCTTCTCAAACGTCAAAAAAATGATCTATTTCTAAAGCTAAATCATAACTGGAGACGAAAAATCATGGAGCAGAAGAGATGAGCTCACTCAAAGTACTTCGAAAACCAAAATTCATCAATAAAAGAGATGCTTTCTATTTGGAGGAATTATAAGGGAATTGTTTTTTTTAACTTCTACCAAATAATTAATTCGAAAGTGTTTCGTCACCAATAATTCATTTTCAATCTCGGCAACTTACGCCCCGCCAAGATTCATTGCAGCAGGCAATTATAATGCAAAGCATTCAAGCTGGGGATCAAAAATAACATCATGAGGTAATAAACTAAATCCATATTTATATAACACTAATTTGAACAATCTCACCATCGATTAGCCAATCTACTGGCTACTAACTTATAATAAAACTCCTTATCTACTAGATTTTAACATCTTAAAAGATTTAAACCCATTATATGTTAAAATTGAATCATGCTTAATACTCAGCTGACCGCTAAATTATATTAATTACATACTGGAACAGATCAATCGTTTATAAATGTCATGAATCCTGTGTAAAGAAAAGACAAATTAAATGCTATTCAAAAAATCATATAATTAGATCACATAAAAACAACACTTCACAAGGCACAAATTTATCCCGATAGTCAATAATATTTATAGAAATACATCCTTCGAAGGCGCGAAAAAATATACCCTGAAGGCTAGGTAAAAAATTAAACAATATAAATTATATTAGATCGATGATCTTATAAATAGAGACGTTATCTCAATGGACACATTGTCCACATGCTACTTTCCATATATAAACAATTTATCTAATATATATTATTGATAAATTGTAAAGGATATGGAAAATAAACAAAAATTTCTATACGTTGCTTCAAATTACAAAGGGACTGCCTTGCAAATTGTCAAAGAAGTGTAAACAAATGTAAGAAATATGCGTCATATTCTGCAAAGAAGCAAGCATATTAAATACAAACAATTAAAGTAATAATCACCCTTAATTGGAAAGCATAAATCCGCCATTGAAGTTTGTAAATGACCACGTTCACTGGATGAAAAAGTGGAGAAATGTAATTTTTTAAATTGACAAAATAAGATCTTAAGCTTAGCTATAAAAACAGGCATGCATAATATAAGAAAACAAAGAAAAAACATAACTGAAAATCCTAAAACAGAATTACCAATGGTCATGCTCGCCAATAACTTATTGGAAAAATTATGATCAGTAACTTATGCCGATTCGAAACATTCATTGCCAGCATAATGTGGGGTTTGGAACATGTTCATTTATATGTAAGTATCGAAAGAATGGTAGAAATAATACTGTAACAACTATATTATATATATATTATGTAATATATTATTATATATATATATATATATATATATATATATATATATATATATATATATATATATTGCAGCTTGTAACATTTCAATATTTTGTATCGTATATTGTAAATTTAAATATTATAAAATGCGTAAGGTAAATTAAAGCAGAGCAGAGTAATTCAGTTTTACCGAGCATCGAACGTCAAGCAAATGAACGAGAGTAAGTTTGTATATCACGAGAGATAATAGAGAAAAAGCATTTGTAGTTTTCTATATACTTTGGCCTAAACCCAACTACAATAAGGAATACTAAAGCGACTTGAATATGTTCACTTACTACTTAAGAAGTTTTATGGTGGTTCCAAAATACTCATTTGCGATGTAGATCGAAATTGACTTGAGAAGCAATGATTATCTGAAAAAAGATTACAAACAAAATTTATATTTGTTATATAAAGTAGGTATTTCTTCTTTAAATGGGGATGATCTAAATAGACAGGTTACGAGCAGATATCGTATCCTTTCATATATACACTTACAATAAATTAATCTAGTACTAACTAGCAACTTGAGCAAAAACACAATTACTCCAGAAGAAAAAGTAAAAAAATTCAAATACCTGGGAGAAATAATTCAAGAAAATGATTTAGAAAAATCTGCAGTAGAAGAAAGGGTAAGCAAGATGGAAAGGGCGTATGGTATCACTAAGAATTTTTATAACAAAAAGTATTTATCTAAAAATCTTAAAATAAGGCACTACACTACAGTAGTGAAGCCGGAATGCTTATACGCGAGTGAATGCTTGGTACTAAATTATAAATTAGATGAACTAGAAGTACTAGAAAGGTGAATCATGTGGAAAATTTTAGGTCCAGTGAAAACAACAGAAGTATGGAAATTAAGATCTAATGATGAAATATACAGAAACATACAAGACATAACAGACACGATAAGGAAAAGAAGACCCCAATTTTTTGCCCATATTTACAGAATGGATGATTCCAGATTAACAAAAAGGATACTCATGTACCTTTGGGAGAAAAAGGCAACTAGCTGGATTCAAGAGGTAAAGAAAGATCTAGAGAGAAATAATATAAGTGAGGAAGAAACTATAGACAGAGAGATTTTTAGAAAGAAGGTATTAAGCATGGAAGGATTCCAAGGAAGATTAAAGAAGAAACCTAGTGCCAAGTGGTCTGAGGACAAGAAGAAACAGCATAGTGAAAACATGAAGGAATATTGGAGAGAACGGAAGAGAAAACAGCTAAGTGTGAAGAATTGAAATTGGAACGTGGTCCCTAGCAGGCCTCATCGAAAGAAGAAGAAGAAACAAAAACAGCACGAAATAAAAAGGAATTAATAATTGCGGTTTATTTAATAATGATAATTATACTAAAATAAAATAAAATAAAACTTTCGATGAATAATCATCAAGAAAATAATATTACTTATGTACCTCTATTTGTAATGTACTTGTATTGTACCTTGATCATATTACTGGATGTGAGAGGGAAGTCACCTTCCCTGTTTATCATGCGAAAACAAAACAACTTTCCTAAAAAATACCAAGCAAAATAGAACAATAGAAAGTTCGTCCTTAATCTATGTTCTTTTATTAGAATATACTTGAAAATTTTAAAACCACACATTTAACTTAACTTCGACTACATACAAAAAGCAGTAAAAAATAAACCTACATTTCCACTATACCGCGTATAGAATTTCGTCGATTCGTAGAATATCATGTATTATAAAATGAAAGTGTTTTACTAATACAAATCAAATATATATATATATATATATACATGTAAGATATTTTTTGAAACCCTACCTGGAAGATACAAATTGACTAATCCGAATCAGTCAATCTTAGTTAATACGAACTTTATTGACAAAAATTCTATAACTAAAATGTAACAACTTGTAAACTATAATTCTTTTCTCATAATCTATCCTACTCAAGATATTACCCATTAAAAGATAAATCACGCTCTCCTTGACTACTAAACGGTTTACCTCACATATCCATACATACACACGACTAATTTGTTCCAGAATCTTCCATCGCTTCGTTTAACTGTCGGTCGGGACATCTCACACACACACACACATGACTAACTAGTACTGGAACCTTCCAATTCCATATATATATATCTCAGATTAATTATGTGAAGTGATAAACGAAAATACGTTTCTCTGTGAAGAAAATAATAAATCTTTATTTGTTAATCAATGCTTAATTGCTAATCAGTCTTACCTGTGAACAAAGAAACGACAATTTACGTTTATTATTCACGTTATATAAATTTTATTTACTATATATTATCTATTATAAATATCCGTATAATCAATCTCTAGTGCTAACTTTCTCTTCTACGTTCTATTTCTTACTGCCCGTTTCTCTTCCAAATCTTAACGGCTCGATTTGTAGGTAACAAAAAGAATTTGTAAATAACAAAGGACAATGGAAGGACGGGTCATGAGACGAGCGGCAAATCTACCTGAAGGAAGTATACTTTCTTTAAACACACACACACACACACACATATATGTAAGATATTTTTGAAACCCTACCTGGATGATACTTACTGACTAATTCGAATCAGTCAATCTTAGTTAATACGAACTTTATTGACAAAAATACTATAACTAAAATGTAACAACTTGAAAACTATAATTCTTTTCTCATAATCTAGCCTACTCAAGATATTATCCATTAAAAGATAAATCACGCTCTCCTTGACTACCAAACGGTTTATCTCACATATTCATACATACACAAGACTAATTTGTTCCAGAATCTTCCATCGCTTCGTTCAACTGTCGATCGGTACATCTCACACACACACATGACTAACTAGTACTGGAACCTTCCCATTCCATAATTGATAAACGAAAGTGATAAAGTGATAAACGAAAATACGTTTCTCTGTGAACAAAATAATAAATCTTTATTTGTTAATCAATGCTTAATTGCTAATCAGTCTTACCTGTGAACAAAGAAACGACAATTTCCGTTTATTATTCACGTTATATAAATTTTATTTACTATATATTATCTATTATAAATATCCGTATAATCAATCTCTAGTGCTAACTTTCTCTTCTACGTTCTATTTCTTACTGCCCGTTTCTCTTCCAAATCTTAACGGCTCGATTTGTAGGTAACAAAACGAATTTGTAAATAACAAAGGACAATGGAAGGGCGAGTCATGAGACGAGCGGCAAATCTATCTGAAGGAAGTATACTTTCTTTACACACACACACATACACACACATATATATATATATATACATATATAAATATATACATACACACGAATATGTAAAATCAGGGTTTAGAGGGAATGATTGAAACAATTGATCTCACAAAATAATTTGAAGATTATATATATATATATATATATATATATATATATATATCGGATATATGAGGAGAGGTGATAAACGAAAATATGTTTCTCTGTGAACAAAGAAACGACAATTTACGCTTATTATTCACTATTTAAATTTTATTTACTATCTTCATTATAGAGTTTCTTAGTAATATCTTGTCTTATTTCTCTCGTCTATGTCCTATTTCCTAATGCCCGTTTTTCTTCAAAACCTTAACGGCTCGACTTGTAAATAACAAAAGTCAATCGAAGGGCAGGACATGAGAAACGCGGCAACTCTAACTTAAGAAAGTATTCTTTCTTTATATATATATATATATATATATATATATATATATATATATATATATACACATATGTATAATAATGCTACTAACGGTCCGTTCGACAACACAAAATCTTACAGAATGTCCTCTTTTTGTCTTTCAAGTCTTTTTTCAATCGTAACTAATATCTATACCAAGCGCTTGGCAATAACAATCCTGATATATGTATACCCCTATATATACGATTTAGAGGAAAGTCAAATATAATACATAATACATAATACAATGAATTATGATTAAATGACTTAAAAATGATTACACTAATCACAATTAAAACCTTTACAAAGAATACACATTACGAAAATAAGATCTGAAAATCCTAAAACAAGTACAACACAATAAGCTCCACGATGGACATATCTAAATTACAATTTTATATTTACGAATATATCTCAAATGCACGACTTTTTCGACTTGCAAATGCTACACCATAGAAATCACATGTTTAGCTATCGATTAGTATATTGAAAGAATCTGTAATTTAAAAGAAATAAAGTTGATTACTTGTAATCAATAGAACGATGAACTTCCAGGCAACTTGCGCCAGCACGCGCAGATCTTAAGTGGTCTTGATAATAATAGCAGTAGACGATGTCCGTGGGTTTATCGTTGACAATCCACTATGTAGAGAGAAACTTTGCACATCAAGTAACAATCGTGATATTTATTTAGCTTTGTTTTGAGTGTAGTAGGTATAATTGGACTATGTCTTCCAGCAGTTATGATTCTGGTCTCTAGAAGAGTCGAAGAAAGAATAATGATTTTCTTTGTGTTTCCGGCGTCTTTTTCGTCATCTTTGTTTATTGGTTTCCCGCGTGTGCGTTTAGTGGCTCCGAGACATGTTATGTCTTGCCGGAAGAGGCGTAACAAGTCCCACATATATAGCACCATCTTGTGAACATTTCGTACAATAGACCAGAGCCGCATTAATAGTTTGCAAATCATATGCCTTTCCATCATATCTATTTGACTCCTTTATTCAGTCCGCGAAAGGAATAGTACAAAATCTACATTATCTATATTTTTCATATCCCTTGACTCGCCTCTAATTAGTTCTTTCCTGGGGCTTTCTTTATTATCTTATCTATTTTTCATAGGATTTTCTTTATTATTATCTATCATATTTTCGTGGTATTCCTTTTTCTTTTACCTAATTAATTTAACCATTATATTTCTACCATTTTATTTTGAAGTACAGCCAATTCTTTGCCATATCTTCGTATATTGCCTTCTCATACGTTTAATTCTTTGTATTTGCCACTACTCTCATATCATCCAAAAACCATTGTTTACCTTCCCATACTTTCGGGATTCTAAACTTTTTCTTAAATGCTACGGTGTCCAATGCGTCCACTATGTATCCACAAATTTTTTAGCTCTTTTATTTATTTCAATATCTTAGCCTTATGTTGTTATTTTCCACTAAACTAATAAATACATCTAAACTAAATTTACTATGGTCTTTAGCAATGAATTCTCTATAGTTATTTCCAACTTTATATAAAGCAGATTTTATTCACGCATGATGTATTTTAGGTGAACTATTTGTACTTGCACTTTATCATTAACAAAAATCTATAAAAGTGAAACTATCCTCCGTAATTTTTGTCCTTTATTAAAACCTTCTAATACCATACATTCTCTTTTTATTGTTAATTCCTCTGCTATATCTTTTAAAAAATTCACAAAATCACCATGTAATGGTAGTGTATAATTAGTTAATTCGAACGAAATGAATTTCTAAATAAATCCAAAGACTTTTAAACTCTTTGAAACTAATATATATATATATATATATATATATATATATATATATATATATATATATATATAAAGCATCATCAAAATAAGGGGAAAAAGATAAACACAGATATATTAGAATAATTATAAAATTTGCTAAAACTCTGCGTAATACCCGGAGACAGAACTTTGCACTAGAGTGGAAATTACAACATTCATCCGGTCCTACCTGTTTGAAATTAAATATTTGACCACACAGAAAAATGTGTACTACTTATCTACCTATAATCTGTATTTAAAAAATAACAAGAAGATCATTCCTATACATATTCTCCACGACTGTATCTCATACCACCAGACTGCAAAAACAAATAGGAAGTATGCCCCGAGGCAATTGCGATACCCTAACTCTAGCACGTATGATTCTTAAATAATAAGGAGCACGTACCAATTGCTATAATAGATTTTCAAGGCTAACGATTATTACGTAAATGACTAAAGCAAAAAGTACTAGTACATACTATAATAGTATATATGCACCGTGGTAATATACGAGTATTTTCATGCAATATGTTGTAAATCTACTATACAAAACGATATAAATAATAATATATTAGTATAGTAGTAGGACAAATAATTAATTAAACCGATGAAATAAGAAGATCCTATCTTGAGTTAATAAAAATAAGAATGCACAATTGATATAGACAATAAAAATATGTCACTTGCAAAAATAAATCCAAAAGAAGAATTGCTTATGGTCGTGCTTGTTAATAACTTATTTAAAAAATTACAACCAGTAACTTGTGCTGATTCGGACATGAATGAGCACTGAAGGTATTTTAAATTTGTTCACTCACTACTTAAGAAGTTCTGCGACGGTTCCAAAACACCGTATGATTGCATTGATTATCTGAAAAAAGAAAGAAAAATAAAATTATTAGTATAATAACTTTGTTCTTCTTAATAATGAAAGATGTTTTAATGAAAGATTTTTATAATGAAAGATTTTTTGAATTATGAAGGAAATGTTTAAAAAAGAAATTTACTTACTGTAGTCTTTGCTGATCGTTTGCACGATGAGCATCCTGCCTCAGAACGATGACGAATGATTCTTCTTTTATTGAACCTGTAAAAAGGAAACAAAATTATTAGTATCATTGTTATATCATAAAAAATTATTAAAATTATTAAAGAAAAGTCAAAAAAGAAATTTACTTACCAGTCTTTGCTGATCTTCTGCACGATGACCTTCCTGTCCCAGTATCATGAAGAATATGTACCAACACTGACACTACGTTGCGAATTTATATTGCATCTAATATTATTTAATCAGATTATTTTAAAAATAAATCAAACGGATTACGAATAAACACTGCTTCTACTTCATATATTATATATAAATATATACATATATATATATTAATATGTATATGTATAGATATATATGTATGTGTATATATATATATATATATATATATATATATATATATATATATAAGTATATACGAATATTGAATTTAATACATCGATCGATCACAATTATAAACAAAACCAATAATCAGATAGTGTAAAAGCGAGAAAAGTATCAAATTTATGAAAATAAAGTTGGAAAATAAAAGACAAAAAATCGCGCATTCCGTTATCGACTGATATATTGGAAGTGGATGTACGTTAGAAAAAAAATCTACTAATTATCGGTAATTATGCAAAACGACAAAACAACGTGTAAACGTCGAAGACAGCGAAGGAATCACTAAAAGAGAACTGAAATAACTCGCATAATTCGATTACACCACATTATTGCGGATATAACGCGAGTCAATGCAAATATTATTTTTATATTTATTTAGTTAAAAACAATAAAAATATATTATAAAAATATGTGAAAGTATCAAACGTAATTAATTCGAATTTTAAGTGTAAACAAAAATTTTCTTTCATAAATAAATATTAATATAAATATAGAAATATAAAATAGACTCACACATGAGTAGATGCGGAACATTCTTATGCTTTCTATACTACGCGCGAAATAATGAATTATTAATAAATCCAATAATTGGAATGATTTATCTATTCACGTATTTCTCTATTTATGCACATCGTTTCTACAAGTATTTACGGAAGAATAATACTTTGTCGAATTTTTATTTATAAATATTGAATAATAGGTCATTTACAATTATAGTAATGGGTATCATAATTTGGTAATATTGGATGGGAAATGTTCGACTTTCGAAAAAGAGAAAATATATATACACAACTACCCACACACACATATACAAATATCTAAACGTAAATGGTTCAAAATTAATACTTTCGTCGTAACAACTTCGAGAATAGAAGATATTCGTATGGAAAATAATTATACGCGGACGAATGAACATTTTCCATACATATTTTGTTTTCACATTTAGGAGCTTTATTTCTACAGGTACCAAATTGAATCGATTAATTATTCATTTAGTATGGACTGACAGGGTATCCGTTTAGACAGTTTTTAAATTCCTGTATCATATTTTTAATGTTTCGATATTTTAATATAATAAATCGAAAAATTACAAACTTTGTGAGGTCTATTGCTCAGATGATATAATACGCATGTGCAAAGATCCAATTAGTTTCTTTGCTGACGATGAATTAATCAGTTTGTATAACTTTGCGATACAGGCTGCAACCAAGTCTCGTCGTCTGGTTAATTGTAGGTAATTAGAATATTTTCTCAATTATACACTTACTTTATATATTAATCAATTGTTAAATAGACGACTTTCGCGCGTTAATGTTGACATGACATAGCATCGTTTCCTTTAACAAATATCTGCGAAAATAAAATCGGCGTCTCAGCGTTCCTTCGTGTTTCTATTTTGAATTATTTTGTCTTATATTTGCAGTGTCAGTACTTGTTTCACTTTTAACATTTTTATTATTTTCATAAAAAATTAGCGGAAAATCGTCATACACCAAATTGTGGCTTTTCGAAAGACATTTTTTCATCGTGCTAATGCTTCATTTTTATCTCGTTTTTAAACATAACTAGCTTAGGGAATAAGGATGACGATATCTCTATAATAGGTTTTGTGAAATTTCGGCGAAAGCTTTTGTTATTTACTGTAACTTTATTTCTGTCAATTCTTTTTCTGTCAAATGTGTAGTGTCATGCGGAAGATACAATCCGTTTTCATTGGAGAGGTTTTTCCTAGTAATTTCTTAGCACATCTTTTTTATTAACGCGAAGTATGTTGCGTGACAACTAAGTCGAATTATTGTATTTATAAGATAAATGGACTTGGCAAAGTTTAAATGTGAAGTAAAAAAATATCTAAGATAATTGATAGAACGAAGAAAACACGTACAATTTTTCGATTTTTCTTCCTGATCATATGTTTCATTCAAATATATGTGTTCTTATACGATCCTCGTGATTGGCTAATTTTAAGCGCTGATGAAGAACGTTGAGTAGTTAGTAATTGGTGTCCTAGGAGTACATTGGTTGGACAGTTGCGTACTTACACATTGAGCTCGTTGATTGGACAGTTGGTGCGCGTAAATAGGATGATGTTTGATCGATCTTGTGAAATAATAACTATGTCTAATATATATAATAATAACTATACTCTCCAAAACCATATATCAATGTTTTCGACAAATGCAAACCTGGTGCAATAGTGGCGCTGGCGTCAATAAAGGTCTAAGGTTAAGTTAGCTTAACATTATATTTAATGCTTATTTAAAAAATAAATTGATAGATGCGTTTGATCCTATAATTTTTTCAAGTGATATGCTTTCGTTGTGCATAACAAAAATGTTGAGTTAATACCAATTTACAGAAAATCATTTGCATAACCATATTATCTATATGTATATCATAAAATGATATTTTACTCATAATGTGTTTGTTGCGTATTATTCGATATCAACAACATACTATTTTTCTATTAACTGCTAGGTAATCGTTCTTTTTTAAATTATTATAAATAACTTTAGTAAAAAAATTGTATTTGACGTTACAATATATTTTTTTTCTACCAGTCATTTTCTTTGTATATTATTGCTAATATTGATCATCATTAAAGATATAAAAAACGTAGGTCGTTTTTTTCAGGGAATCGTTACGAATTAATCCATCCAAAGGAAAGGGTAATGTCGTCGTTGAATTTAAAAGAGATTTCAACGCCACGTTTAGGTTATATATTAAACAGATATGCAAGAAGCAAAAGATTCAAACATTTACAAAGTTGGTTGAAGGACATCATGAACAGATGCAGTTATTATATTAAAGATAAATATGAAAGAAGCAATTAATCGAAGTAATAAGGCAACAAACAATAGCGATAGGCCGTAACCACAATGGAAAGACTTTTTGGAATATTTATACCTACAGTTATTAATTTCTTTGTTAGTAAGTATGAAAACATTGATAAAAAGTATTTATAGCTGTATGTTGATTTAGCCTTCAGGCTACTTGAGACGTAAAATTTGCTCGTATTAAAGTAAATCAATTTTACTTTAATGAAATTTTCTTCCTTTAACTGTTTATACAAATGATGTGGCAAAAAATACTCTTACTGGATCATAGGAACAAATATAGATATAAAATTTATTTATCGACCGACAGATATTTACCTACATTTATTATGTAACATAAACTTAGTTAATTGCGTGAAGGCACTGTTTTACAGGACCTATGCCATCGTTTCTATTACCTGTGCATAGATCCATCACTATATATTGTGTCACTACATTCATTATATTATTTATTTGTAGAGTACTCTGATCATAGCAATGTTAAATATTTGGATCACAAAAAGACACCATAATACAAAAATGTATTGACAAAAATATTATAAAGTAAAGGAAATGTTTCTACAAGGAATATTTTGGGAATGCTTCTGTGACCATCATTTGTGTTGGCACGCATATATATTGCACAAGTATGTACATACTGTATATTTCTAATAGAGGTAGAGGATAGTTTCTTCTTTATGCTCTTGAATCATAACCAAATTTAAATATTGCAGACATTTTTAACTTTTGCTTATATTCACGCAATTTCTTATATTATAAAAAGAGTGGCAATGAAATCAAAATGTATTCAAATCTATCATTGCGCAAGGTGGTACACTCTTCGAGAAACAGAAGTGTTTTTTAAAGTAGTTGAATATGCATCTGACTTATGAAGATTTAGCACTTGGTATAGGTTTTTTCTATCACATACAAATTTATTTTAAAATGATATTTTGCTTTGTACATTGTTCTTTGTTGGTCATTTCATGTGCATTAGGCAATTGACATCCGGTTATCTTACTTTTTGATGCCAACTCAAGTAATTCAAAGATTCTGTCTTTAGTATTTTATTATTCTTACTTACAAAATTTTATATAAATTGTTTATAATCGTATGTGAATTTTATCTTATAGTACTTAAATATGCTACGATTGCCAATGATGGTGGTAGGAAAGACGATAATACATTAGGAAGACTCTTGAAAGAACTGAAGAAAGCATTATCTACAGTCAAGGACGTGAATTATATAGAATGTTCTGTAAATTGGTATTAACTCAACATTTTTGTTATACACAACGAAGGCATATCAGTTGACAAAATTATAGGATCAAGCGCATCTATCAATCTATTTTTTAAATAAGCATTAAATATAATGTTAAGCTAACTTAACCTTAAACGTTTAATGACAACAGCTCCACTATTTCATCATGTTTGCATTTATAGAAGATATTGTTGTATGGCTTGGAGAGTAAAAAATAAGGGTTAGAAAAGATTTTCTAATTATCTATAATTAACGAGATGACGAAGCTCGGTTGCAACAAAGTACCACAAAGTTATACAAATTGATTAATTCACCGTTAGAAAGGAGAATAATTGGATCATCGCTCAGTTTATCATCTGTGCAATGGACCTCACAAAGCTTGTAATTTTTTTATCTATTATATTAAAATATCCAAATTTTAAAAATATGATACAGAAATTTCAAACCTGTCTAAATGGATACCTTGTTATTCCAAACTAAATAAGAAAATTAATCAATTCAATGTGAAACCTGTAGAAATAAAGCTCCTAAACATGAAAACAAAATTTGTAATGAAAATGTTAATGCGTCCGCACATAATTATTTTCCATACGAATATCTTCTATTCTCGAAGTTGTTACGACGAAAGTATTAATTTTGAACCATTTACGTTCGGATATTTGTATATGTGTGTGTGGGTAGTTGTGTATATATATTTTCTCTTTTTCGAAAGTCGAACATTTCCCATCCAATATTACCAAATTATGATACACATTACTATAATTGTAAATGACCTATTATTCAATATTTATAAATATTCGACAAAGTATTATTCTTCCGTAAATACTTGTAGAAACGATGTGCATAAATAGAGAAATACGTAAATAGATAAATCATTCCAATTATTCGATTTATTAATGATTCATTATTTCGCGCGTAATATAGAAAGCATAAGAATGTTCTGCATACGCATCTACTCATGTGTGAGTCTATTTTATATTTCTATATTTATATTAAAATTTAATTAGGAAAGAAAATTTTTGTTTATATTAAAAATTCGAATTAATTACATTTGATACTTTCACACATTTTTATTATATGTTTTTATTGTTTTTAACTAAATAAATATAAAAATAATATTTGCATTGACTCGCGTTATATCCGCAGTAATGCGATGTAATGGAATTATAGGAGTTACTTCAGTTACCTATTAGTGGTCCCTTAGCCATGTTGGACGTTATAGCAAGTTTACGTGGTATTTCGTCGCTTCGCATAATTACAGATAATTAGTAGACTTTTTCTAACGTACACTCTCTTCCAATTTATCTATCGATAACAGCGTGATTTTTACGGGACCGCGTTCGCAAGTCGGCACGTACTTTTGCGTATTCTATTTTCTTGCTTTATTATTGACGCTTTTTTTGACACTACTTCCTAATCAATAATTTTGTGTTTATAATTTTGATCGATCGATATCTTGTATTACATTCAATATTCATATATACTTATATTTATACTGGTATATATAATATATGAAGTAGAAGCATTGTTTATTCCTAATACGTTTGATTTATTTTTATATCTCAAAATAATCTGATTAAATAAAATTAGATTCATTATAAATAAGCGATGTAGAGTTTATGCTAGTACATATTCTTCATGATCCTGGGGTAGAAAGGTCATCGTACAAACGATCAACAAAGATTCCGGTAAGAAAATTTCTTTTTATACTTTTCTTTAATAATTTTAATAATTTTTTATTATATAACAATGATACTAACAATTTCGTTTCCTCTTTTCAGGTTCAATAAAAGAAGAATCATTTGTCATCGTTTTGGGGCAGGATGCTCATCGTGCAAAGGATCAACGAAGTCTACAATAAGTAAATTTCTTTTTTAAACATTTCCTTCGCGTAGTAGAGTCAGTGCATCGAAGAAAATGATCGAAAAATAAATACATTTTCTTCTATAAGAGCATATTGGTAAGTAAATTTTTTTAATTTCATAATAATTTCACAATTTTTTTATTAATATAGATCTAATAAAAATTTGTTTGTCTTTTTACTGATGTCTATTACGATTTTGTTTTATCAATGACGATGAGCTACTTTATTTTCAACTTACTTATATATCGAACTACATTGTTTTTGACTTTCTATGGATCATAGCTGTTCAATTTTGACTTATTTCGCGGACAAATGTTTTGAAGCTAACGTAGAACTTGTAGCAGAAAACGAACGAATTTAATATCCCTCCAACACTCAGTCATGTCGAGGATGAAAGCTCCGAATCAGCACAAATTACTGTTTGTAATATTTTAAATAAGTTATTGACGAGCATGACCATGAGTAATTCCTCTTTAGGTAATTTCTGTTTTGCTTGGTATTTTTTAGGAAAGTTGTTTTGTTTTCACATGATAGACAATTAGGGAAGGTGACTTCTCTGTCACTATCTAGTAATATGATCAAGGTACAATACAAATACAATACAAATGGACATACATGAGTAATATTATTTTCTTGTTGATTATACCATCGAAAATTTTATTTTAGGCTAATTATCATTATTAAATAAACCGCAATTATTAATTCCTTTTTATTTCGTGCTGTTTTTGTTTATTTCATTTAGTTTTTATTAATAAAAATTCAAGTAACCTCTTTTCATTTACTTAGTATACGTATACTTTCAAGGAGCTTTCTTTATTATAATAATGATACTAGTAATATTGCTTTTGCAATCGGGATGCAGGTGGTTTCAGGGGTGTAGAGGCATCGTAAAAAAAAGCTCGATTCGGGCCAGCGGAAGAGCTCGGATAAAAGTCGAAAGGTGAAACTACGCAAAGAAAGAGGGAGAGGGAGGGAGAGAGAGATCGTCTTTTTACCGTCTCGTGTTTCTTCGTTCGTGCGTCGTTCTAATGACCGATTTTCTGTTTGCTTTTATAATGTTTTCTCTCTCTCTCCCTCTCTCTCTCTCTCTCTTTCTCCCTCTTACATTTGAATGCCTTGTCGTCTGCCCTGTATATCTCATGCACCCCTCTCATCTCTCTCTTTCTCTTTCTATCATTATCACTTAACTCTTCGTACACTGTTTGTACCTCCATTACCATTCTTATCTCTCCTCGTTCTCTCTCTTTCTCTCTCTCTCTCTCTCTCTCTCTCTCTCTCTCTCTCTCTCTCTCTCTCTCTCTCTCTCTCTCTCTCTCTCAAAGGAAAACTTATCTCGCTATCTCTCTTATTCTGTGTATGTGTGTGTATATATTTTTATATATTATATATGCATATACACATATATATATATATATATGTTACGTAACATTTGTAAAGATAGAAGGAAAGAATAATAATAAAAGAAAGAAAAAAATTCACAGAAAAAGATAATACAAACAGATAGCACATTATCTTAAGAATCTATTAATATTCGTCACGTAATAGGGTGTCGACTTGATTTTTTACTTCTTCGTTTTTGTCATCGACGAAATCAGGTAAAACTGTAATGAAAAAGAAGAGAGAGAGAGAGAACCTTTTTTCATGCAGTACACGCAGTTACATAATTCCATTCCTTAAAATCGATCATTACAGGAAAATGAACAGGAAATCACGCGAATGGTATTTCGATTACTACTTCGCAAAACGAATGGACTCATACATGATTCGACTTGAATGAACAATAACGTAATGATGATCGTTTAAATCGCATTACGTTAAAGCATGATTAAAATAAATTTTACGAACTTCGATAATTGTTACGATAATGTAAAATCGATTGTTATAAAGCTTTTAGAAAATTTTTTCTTAGAATTAAAGAACTAAAACTGTTTAATTTATTTTAAAACGTGAAAGAAAAGCGATAAATCTAATGCAACTCAGACGTAACCCTGAAAAAAAATCGAGATTGTATAGGGACAAGAACGAGTATCAACTTATAATATTAATTGCTGAAAATCATGTGCTAAAAATTGATTAATTTATTTCAGGGCCTACGATTCTGTGATTGTACAAGTCTCTTCATCTTTTATCAATGACCCTACTTGACTTTTTTCTTCCAAAAGTATCAACTTTTCTCGACTTTTTTCATTCAAAAGGAATGACTTTATCGAGACTTTTTCTGACCAACAAAATTGATTAAATATTTGATTAATTTTTATATAAAAATGTAATAAGAAAGAAAGTTTCGATGTTTAATTATCGAAATTCAAAAGGAAGCTGACACAGTAAGCCTCAAAGGCAATCAATTTTGCTTACATTCAAACTCGTCAATTATAGCGAAAATAAAAATTTTCAAGTATTGACAATTTAAATTAGGATTATTTTAAGTTTTTTGTATTGAGTTTAGAGGTATAAGTTGTTTCAATAAATGCGCCATCGATTAAATATTAATGTACTGTACTCCATGTACATTATATATTCTTTAAATAACTACAAAATTCGCGAAAGTATTAATGTTTTAATTTTAGACCTTTGGAAAGATAGATCTTCGATGTTTACGTGTCGGAATCCAAAAGAAAGTTATTTTGATAATAGTCAAGTCATTATAAGTAATCAACTGCTCCGTGTTCAAAATTTAATCGTATTAAAATATTGAATTAAATTATTTTACGATTAACGAGCATTACTAATCGTCATTAATATTCTTTAATATTCTTACGTTAATGTTCTCGTAGAGAATCCACGTTTCATCTTCAGTAATTAGTCTCTTTAAAAATGGTTCTTTGAATTCGTATGTTTTGCTGCAGAAGCATATCGAACATCGAAGTACGGTAAGGTTGCTCATTACCTCTGCTTTTATAATGGTTTACGCCGTCAATGAGAACAGGCGTAATTCTCGACCGATTTTGACGATAAAAGCCTTATTTTAATTACGAGGATTTTGTCTAGGACATATCTTTATCAAATTTTTGGAAACGCTTTATTTTCTTTGAAAAAAATCTTGTTAAATAATGATATTTTTTATGTAGAATAGTTTATATAAAAATAAAAAGCTTCTTCAAAAATTCGAAAAAGTATGTCCTAGATTGAACCTTCTTTTTTAAAATGAGATCTTGCTAATTAGAATTAGTCAAGAATTCAATTATTTACATCGATAACGTAAATGCTGTTTCCGACATTTTTCGCGAAGAAATACTTTTGTACTGTGAAGATCTTCGAAATTTGGGACGAAAGAGAACCTCCAGTATTGATTTTAATATTATACAGAGTTATATGGCATATGTTTTATGTTTGTGAAATAGCGATTGCCCGCTTCTTTGTGTGCGTAAATAGCTGATGCTCAGATTTTCTGAATATTTCCAAACGCAAAGAAATGCGTTTCTCGACGCTCGCACGGAGAAGTAACTTACTCGGTCATTTTAACGAGCTTTGGGCAAATGATTCTATGACAAAAATAATTAAGTTTATACATTAACGACTTTATATATTAAAACACTGAAAATTCTGCAAACAGTTTATAGCACATTTGCAAGTATCTGGATTCGTAATTCAGGAATCGTAGGTATTCGATACTAGTTGATTCCAGTGATTTTGTTTTATTGTATCAATGTAAACGAAAATAATGAATTAATTTATTCTTTTTTCTTTATATGATAATTTAGTAAGGTTTTACTATCCCATCTCTTATATTTTTTTCTCCACTTTTGGCCGTGCTAGATAAGTATAACGGTAGCACATTTTTGTTCGATGACAAATGCATATAAAGTATGTACATTTTTCGATTATTATGAAGACCATTTATATTATTGTGATTGAGATTCAAAATAAGCAAATGATGGAGATTTCTTAACGCAGTCGATGGAACGATTGCTAAATAATTTTGCAGAAAGTTCAACTTTGTCAATTAGTTTCCTGAAACGATGAGTAAAATTATTAACACTCAATAGAATTTATTAAGTTCGAATCATCGTTTAATCTTTCAGTCATTACCAGTAGATATATTCAAATCTCTAACTTGATTCGAAATATGATTGAGTGAGAATTAAGGTCGAATTGAGCGAGATAATTTTAATTTAGGAGAAAGCAACGATACAATATCCTCTTTGATACAAGAAATTTCAATCATATTCTATTGATCTTGACAGATTTACTGATTGAGTACAACGATGATTTCTCAATCATAGCCAGAGTGCTGCTACCTTATATGTAACCTTGGAGCTTCGGTAAATTATTGTGTTTGAGTATCAAATAGAAAATGACAATATTTGGTTTTCCCTTTAGGATATTTATGGCTTTGGAGATATACGATAATTCGGTCTGTTGACATACGATATCCAAGCCAGCCTTTTTCATAGTGCAGGAACAGGGTAAGATCACGCGTTGATGTAGACACTTTGATAACTTTTTGCGCCAAACTGCTGGTCAGAAGGCAGATGAACCACGTTAACCTACACGCACCATTGCAAGTTCTACTCGTTCTCATATTTTCTATATATATTTGCTTTCTTCGTTAATTTCTTCCTCTACTTCAACTTTTTTTTCCTCTTTCCTTTTTTTTCTCTTTCCCGTTACCATTCCTTCTTCATTCTCTCCTTTTTCTTCGCTAGAAATAGTATATAATGAAAACGGAAGGCACGCAATAAGCCGCAGACGTTGCAATTTTTAATAGCTGAGAAAGCTAATAAAGTTCAATCAATCAATCTCTCTCTACCTCTCTCGTGAAAGAGAAAGGATTCTCGGGTATATTCGACTTGACGTCAGGCCAGCGAATCCTCCGAGTAGTCCTACTCCTTTTCCTCTTTCACATCAACCGCATAATTCTACTCCTCTTTCTCTTTTAACTCCCCATGGGTTAATGATTAGTACGGTTAGTACATACGGGATAAGATTAACTCGTCTATTATGCTAATTTGCCATAATAAGGGGTACTGTCTCACTATAATAAGAAGAAGTTAAGGGTCAACCACCGTGTCGACACAGTGCACAACTGTGTCTTGTGCTGATTGATAAGGGTTATGATAGTGAAGAAGAATGCTTCACCCCAGTCGGCTAAATCTGAACTACCATCACCACCAACCTATCTCTCTATTTCTTTCTTTCATTCGTCTTTTCTTTTTTTTCTTCCTCTATCTTCTTCTTTCTTTTGACTGTCTGCTTTTCCTTCTCCCTTCACATATTTATATATCCATCTCTTTCTTTTATCTCTTCATTACAGACGTTTTCCGTATCACTCATACATATATACTCTTCATCCGCTATTTTCCGTTAGTAATAACAACAAGGAAACTGGGATCAATCTCTTGAAGGAGTTAATGCATTAAATTTATTCCTAATCTGTTTCTCACATTTTATCTGTTTCTGCTTTCAACTCGTTGCTTCTCTCTTTGTACCTATCTGTCTGCCTCCCACTCTCTCATTCACAATGACCACATCACGTTCTCGTAGAATTTTTGAAACCGAAAACAGCCCAAAATGGGACGCGATTGGATTGATGTGGCAATGTTTTCATATAATACAAACGTACACTGTAGGAACGATGTATACACATCACGAACTAGTGTTTCGCCAATTAGCCAGAACACCGAACGAGTCAGAACAGATTGATAAATCTCAGGAAGCCACGAAACGAAATTTAATTAACGCTAAAAATAAATACAAAATATATTATGACAAAAAGCAACGAGTTTTCAATTTTAAAATAGGAAACCGAGTGTACCTTTCTGAAAGGGTTACATAAAGGTAAATTCGATGACAAATATGTCGAACCATTCGATGTAATAAAAGTATTAAACACACACAATATAAAAATACGTACCGATAATAACATAGTATACAATACAACAGACTTAAGATTGATAAATCCAAGTAAAAATCGGCATCATGGAAACTTGTAATACTGACACACTCTCTTTCTCCAAGCGCAGCATGGCGCAACGATCGCTCTCCCTTCCATGATGACGGTTGGTAAGGTGCTCCCCCACCTTAGTCTATAAGTTAAAATATAAGAGATGTTAAACGAGCTAACGGCATCAGTTGCCTTTCGACGCTTTACAAGATAGAACATCCCAGAAGTTGACATAAAATCCTTACGATAAAAGTCTTTATTTCGATGCTAACCTTAATAAAAGTAGCAGTAGCACTGGTAGGGTACGATTGCGCTACGCAATCCCTGAATATTACCTCGTATTCTCTCCTAGATATAGCCGATTGTGAGATCCCGAATCTCCAACCAATTAATAACACAGTCTACGTAGAGTTACTACAGACTGCTGACTACCACTCCGTAAGAGTGTTACAATGTCGCGTGAAGATAGATCGCACGATATTTCATTACGGCATGCACTCACACACGTCCATCGTTCGTAATGGACGTCGAGAACACTTATTCATATTGACCCACCAATTGTGCCAAACAAGCTGCACTCTACGGGCAATCTCTCCCTATGCCTGAACGCATTCATATAAGTCCTAAAGTGTAACCCTGAGTGGTACCGCCACGATAGATGACACTTCCAAAGGTTCTCAATATAACAACCTCTATGGAACATAGAGGATTGACATAGTAGTACAAGCCTCCGTTAGGATCACGCTACTTCGCCACAGTCATGACAAAAGCCAATCAAACCCACCTAAAATCTGGAACCGTATGTGCATTGGACGAGGAAGCCTGCCTCGACTCGGATAAAAGCGAAAGTTACTGATCAAACATCTCAACTGACAGCTGTGGCTTCCATGAATATGACGTCCTTTATGAAGGGCCAGCAATGAAACTAACACCTGCCGAATCATCTCAAGGGCCCATACTTTACACAGTGACAACGAAAGACGTCACGTTTGTTCTAACAAGAACCAGCAAGTTTGTTTTATGCAAATATTTTTTGCTCTATCCGCAAAACAGAACATCTTAAGCTATTCATTATAGAAACATCACTCGGAAGAACATTAAGTAAGATTGCATTAAGTACGGCACAACGACTCTGGGAAACCTTCGTAACCTTCGGATATCAGCAAGCGCCGGAATCTTGGCCATTTTTATGCCTTTTCGATTAGTCAACTTCATCGTCGACACACTCACCCATGAGGTACGGATTACACGATATTTATGGGTGGAGCCTACATCTCTTAGGAGCTCTATGGAGTTCAGTAACACACCTCCTCCTCCACGTCGCCAAAAGAGTGGAACAAGAAGAACCACCCACAAAAATGGCACCCGAGACTACTGCCCTCGAGGGCAGAGAGAGGAAAAGGGAGAACCCGCAGCTGACGCGTTCGATCGACCAAGCACATTATTCGAATTAAACGCGTACTTAAATAAAGATAAATATTAAAATGTACATATGTCTACGCACATTTTCAAATATGGGGGAAAGTGTTACATTCCGCATCCCTCTCATACTTAGATTTAAAAACCTGTTATCTACCTATAAAAATCTTAGTCTTCTAGAAATAAGTCCCTAATAATGTTATTGTAAATCACTCATTAGGTATAAGAAGTGATCGGGGACACCTTACATATTTATCAGTCTCTTTATTATATGAAATATTTTCTATAATACATGATCTATAGTGCACCAGACGGAGCCCATGGTACGTAACACACGTAACGCACTGGATGAAAGTCATAACATGCGCCACATGTAACGTACCAAACGTCTATATTGTCGGTAGGTCGAGACAACGCCTCATCCCCGCGGTAGAGCTACCGCAGTTTAGCCGACTATATAAGCGGCTGCACAACGGACCTCAGGGGTTGTATTTTTTTTTTCCGACAGTTATTTTCGGTTATTTTTTTCGAAAGTTATTCTCGACAGTTATTGTAAAGTATTAATAAATTAATATTATTAAATTAAAGTCAGTGTGTCTTAAATAACCCCGGCTGCTTAACTTCCAAGAAAACCGCATGACGTTCTAAACTATTTTCAAGTTACATTAATTATTCTCGCGAGTCTCAAGAACTTTCTGCCGCGCAGTCGACAAGTTCAAAGCGTAAAAAAACTCGTACGAATCGCACGTACGAGTTAATATATCCTATCCTTGAATCCTAGCTTCATTTATACCGAGAAAACGACGCCCTGGTAGAAAGTACCATTTACGCCGACTACTCGCGTCACTTTACGATTCGATTCGTTGCCACAAAAATTTTTTGGAAATTGTTCCAACCGAAATTACTGACCAACACGAGGTCGTACCTTACAGCCTCATACCTGTCACGGTCAAGAAGAAGACTCACTATCCGAGTCGACTATCGCCGTCCGATCCTCGAGCGTAGTTCACCCAAGCAATTCCATATCGCCTAACGCCGATCAACATTACGAAGGAGATCGTTTGAACGGAAGACAGCTCGTATTGGTGTCAGGTTCCGTGTCAAGAATTGCACATACCAGGTAACGGCCAAAAAGGACACAAATCCCACAAGAGTAGGAGCACCTCAGGTAAGTTCAATAACTTATATATTTTTGTTGAGGCCCGTACCGCCTGGGACGTAACAATAGATTGCGTATTATAATAGTAAAGACAATTATTAACTTCGACTAAAGTAATGAGTAAAAAATAGTATGAAAATAAATGCAAAAATTATCATAAGGTAGTAAGACAAGGAGAAACGATAGAGATAAGGAGGACGGAAACAAAAGAAACGTTTTGTACTTTTCTTCATATGTCGCCCTATGTAAAATGATACATTTTTCCTTCTTTTGTTATTATAAATTACCGTCATTATGTGTCATGATGTATATAATATATATAAGTATATTCTTCTGTTTCTTCTTAATATTACTCTTCTTATCACTATATTATCATATTATATATTACTGCAATAGTAAAATAGTAATAACATTAAGTGCACTCCTAAAGAAGGAATCATAACAAAACAGCCCCGGGGGAAAAATCAGATAAATAATGTGAAAATGAATTTGTCTTTTAATCTTCATTAAAAATTATTCATTTGGAAAAAATAATCGACAATGTATAGATTTTATTATTCATTTGTCAGAAAAAAAGATTATACTGCTGCTATGTCCCATCTAGCACAGATCATAATCAGAAATTCATGTCAGTCAACAGTGGTTAGTTAATAATGCTTATGGCAAATCCATCATTTTATGTGTAATTTTTGTCTTTTTTCTTTTTCAACAGTTTCACTTTAGGTACTCTCTTATCCTCTTTTAATCCAACTCGTTGGTAAGGATCGATACCTACCTCTCTCCTATTCCCACTAATGCAAGCATTGTAATTCGAGGGAAGTTTCTGCACTGATATCGATCAAAACTCAGATAAACATAGTTTTCGATGCATTTTGCTTGAAGTAAAACAAGATTTCCATGGTCTACGATATGAAAGCAACAAACAAGAAAAAAGTGATGTGAATAAGAATAAATATATATTTTCACTTTAAATAGTAAAAGATATATTTCAAATATTAAATGAATACGTACTTTCAAAGTCGATAATAAATTTACATCTGACACATATAACAAAGCATCAAGTAAAATACGTTTATTTATTTGACAAACGTAATTCGATATAAAACATTACAAAAACATTATCTAAATTACATATAAAATGACATAACGTATATATAACAATATTAAAAACGGAGGTATACTTAATAGAGTCTATTCAAATATAAGTAAAAATATATTATGAGCAATATTTTTAAAACGAAGTGTTCACGTGAAAACGATAAAAAGGAGAAAAAGAAAAAAAAAATAATAAATTCTTGCATTGAATTCATAATTTCATTAGAATTATAGAAATTATATATTATCATTAAGTAAAACAGTAATGTTAAGCTGACTATGACGGAATATCTTTAAATTTGCCCACGGCCATGTAAATGGGCAATATGAGATTCGAGAACGACAGAAGATTTACAATTTTCGTTACAAATGGTAATAATAATATTTGATAAGTGGCATGCCCGGTGGCAAATGATTTTCTACGTGCTTCTTTAAAAGGTCAGAATTAACGAATGGTCTTTGACACTTATTACAGAGATAATCCTCGAAATCTAAATATATTCGGCTAAATGTTTCTTTAAATGTAGTCCTTTTGCAAATTTGATAGTACATATCGGACACGAAATACAACATCTTACCAAATTAATGAAAGAGGAAGTAGACCCGTGTACAATTTTATTGGTCCTTTATCAACAACGAACTTATCGTTATCAATGATTTCATTAATATTTAAGTCTGCATTCTAAGATTTATAAGAGGAGGAAACGACTTGCTGATTTTCCACGTCATCACTGTGGAGGTGATTTTTATGAAACAAGAACGAAATATCAGACAATAAAATTTCGCCACAAATACCACACTTATGTCCGAACATAAATTTATTATCGTTATGAGTTAAATTAATGTGTTCGCTTAGTATTGGCAACGTACAACATTTTCTAGGGCATTTTAAGCACATATGATTGCCACGATTAGAATAATATTCAATGTGTATTAAAAGTTCGACTACGCTATAGAATTCAATATTACATTTGGAACATACGTAGGACTTACACATTTTATTATAACGTATAGAAAACGGTGAGATATTCGAAATCGATGATTCTATATGTTCTCTATTCGAATGCACATGCAATTTATGTGCAAGAAATGATGATTCAATAGCAAAACCTTCGCAACAAATCGAACATTTATATTTATAAGACGTTGAACTATTTCTAGGATAATGGAACATTTTGTTATGACGATGTATCATGTTCAATCCGTGGAATATATTACCACAAAATGTACATTGGAATATAAGACCTTTATAAAAATACATAGAGTGCAACTGATAACGTTTATAGGTATTAAAATATAGGCCACAAATATTGCAAACCTTTGCTAAAGATGGACTAGTACTAGTAGATGGACCGTTGAGACCTTTCAAGAACTCCGTCAATCTTATGTTGTTTACAGTTATTGCACTTGCATGATAATGAAATTCGTGTATTCGAAGATTATTTTCAGTACGAAAGCCTTGATTACAGAATTGACAATGCAAGGTGTACAAACTGCATATGGCAAAATTGTGAGCAGTATTATTGTGAGTCTTCAATATCTTTTTACTTGAAAAGAATAGTCCACATATTTCGCAGAAATTATTGAAGGAGAGATCATAGGTGCGTAGGTGTTGGAACAAATTTTCTGGTTTTTGAAACTGTGTCTCACAAATCGAACATGGATATTTCTTCTTATTTACTGTAGCATCTATTTCCGGTATAGACTCATTATTACAACTATCACCCAATTCTATCGCATTTCCATGCAAAATGAAATCAATTTGCTCATCCTCGTTAGTATTAGAAATGGTAAATTCGCCGGCAGTATACGCCGGAGTATCCGGTATTGGTTCATCTATCAAATCATTATTTTTAGAAGGAGAATCTTCCGTATTATTACATTCCAATGGGTTTGTTAAGTCAACGAAGACTGTCTGATCTTCTTGCCGATCATTTATTTTTCCAGGAACACCGACATCCTTTTCTTTCCTTTCGTTAACTTGATTTGTCAGATTCTCGATAGTACTAACATATAAATTTTCCTTTGGATTTTCTCGATTATTATCATCAATCTCTTGATGTTCCGTTTCTCTTCCGTTTCGATCGTTTTGATGTTCCGTCGATTGTGATCGTAGCAAGATATTT
Organism: Vespa crabro; assembly: GCF_910589235.1. Taxonomy (NCBI): domain Eukaryota; kingdom Metazoa; phylum Arthropoda; class Insecta; order Hymenoptera; family Vespidae; genus Vespa; species Vespa crabro. Next base: position 6,307,932 of record NC_060967.1, read on the forward strand.
AACGCAGATCTCTTGCACTTGTTTCCCTTTACATCGGAATGACATTTCATATCTTTACTGGAAAGAGGACGATCGTTTTTCGATAACGTTATCCTAATACAATGCAGAAGCAAATGTTGTTTCAATGATAATCGGCTATTGAAGAATTGATAACAAATGCAACATTTGCATAACCTCATGTCGTGTTCTCGTAAGTAATGTTTCAATAAAAGACGTTTCGAAGCATATCGTGCTCGGCATATGCTTGATATGTATGCCGTATGACATTCCTTCATGTGTTTCTTCAAACGTCTTTTTGTGGTCAATAACATATCACAAATTGTACAAGGAAAATCGCTGATACTGGCCGGCGCATTATCATTGATTCCCGGCATAATCAATTCCTTTTTTATTTCTGGCAACTTCACCAAAGATACTTTTACTTCCTTCAATCTAGCAACAGCATTCGCAGACTGTTTATTTTGACATCCTGTAGAATCCGATTTCTTCTCAGACGATGAGTTTTCGGGATTCGTAATATTTCCTTTTCCTAACAATTCGTTCTTTCTTAGATCAAACTTGACTTTTTTGGGCAACGTTCGACATCGATCAAAACGCTTAGAATTTAAGGTGACAGATAAGCTTGGTTTACTGTTAGTAATTCGTTTTTTAATTTTTACCGGCACAGATCTTACAGAAGAATCGTTCTTAATGAAATCTTTAGAATTATTACTTCGTAAAAAATGATTTTTGGAAGGTGACGCGTTACTATCACTTTTCCTTTCCAATAATTCACATTTACGAAATATATCATTAATTGGTTGTAAAACTCTAGGAGAAGACGTGGCAACTATTGAAGAATTCGAAATCGATCTGGTGGACAATTTATCATCGCATCTTATCAACGAAATGCTACATTTTTTACACATACTTAAAAGTTTCCTAACTTTATTATCGCTTTGATCATTTTTACGTACGATCGTGGTTGCCTCACTATTATTTACTTTAATAGAATTATTTAAAGATCGCAATGCGTAACGCTTATTTACTTTTATAGAATTATTTAAAGATCGCAATGCGTAACGCTTACTATTAATATTACTACTATACAGGAAAGATTTTTCAAGGTCAAGGTTGTCGTCATTAGACATGTAAGAAACTCCTAAAAGAGCCTTCACCGTGGTCAAATCGACGTGCACTTTAACAAATGACTGTTGTTTCATTCTATTTTCATTCGACTTCTGACTCGTTTGAGGTATACCGGCACCTAATTTGTCCGTCGACGATTTGCCCGCTTCCTCATCCATCCATTCATTCCCTTGTTCAGTTATACGTAAAGCGCTATTAACGTTCGAGTTGTTTAAATTTTCAGATGAATCCTTTGCATCTACTTTCTTATGATGTACAATGTATTCCACCATTGTCTTCTGCCGCATTTTTCTCTTCCTTGATGTACCAGAATATGAAACAGTTGAATGATTTATTGAAAATGAATCGTTTACAACGTTTACTCTTATTTCCTTTCCATGAACGTGAAATAAATGACTTTGTAAGATTATTTTCCTTCGAAACATTCGTTTGCAAAAATGACAGCAATATTTAGAAGATTTCAGGACGTTTTTTTTATCAATCTTTAGTTTAATATGAGAGCAAGAATTCGAGAAGCAACTAGAACAAGAATAATTATTTTGCCTGGCATAAAAATTTTTATGCCGTTTAAGCTGATTCAAATTGTCGTAAGGCAAAAAACATATATTGCAATAAGCAACAATCTTCTTTTCCCTTGTTTTTCGCATATCTCTTCGTTGTTCTTTATTGGATCTTTTAATATCATTACGCTTTGTTAATGTTTTTTCGTTTTCATTGTCTTCATCGATTACAATGAAATCATTTTCTTGACGAATACGCTTTATATTTCCGGTTTTCGCATGATCCATCGAAGAATACGTTCTTTCGGTTGAATTAGTCGTTACATTACAGAGGTTCTCAGTCTGAGGACAAATATTTTCTTTCGCACCGATATTATCCTCAGTTATATTAATCGAGTTAATGTCTTCAGATTTTTTCATGGTTGGCATGCAAGTATCATATGACTTTGCATCATTTCTATCATGTGGCTCTTGTTTTGTCAAGTTCTCTTCTGCGCTAAACTAAAAAAGTACAATTAAATTAATTTAAGATCTAAAATTTTATTGGGAACCAAATTATTGCTTGCAATGTAAATATTACGTATTATTTTCTCCTATATTAACTAGAAACTTCGATGCTGTTAGAAATAAAGATATCACGTTGATATGAACATAAAATCAACTGTTCATTAATTTGCAAAATATCAATTGCAATGAAGAAAATGAATAGTTTTGGACAATTACTATATATAAATATATTATGTAAAGGAATTAATTCAGAACAGAGATGCATGGGATAATGGCAAAAGCTTATTCTATGTTTGCGCAATAGAAAGATAAGAATAATGAAAAAAGAAAAGATGGAGAATACTTTAAAGCCATAAGCAATAAAACTCCACTATACTGTTAAATATTACTTACTCTGGATAGGTCCTTAAAGTCTCCATTAGTATTTGCAGGTTCCAATGATATTTTGAATTCACGAACCAGAGCCATATTAGAATATTGGATAAAATTTCAAAGATCAATTATTTTGTTTGATACTACAGTTTTACTGTATCTTTGTAACATAGAAACTTCTAATAAAACACTTCAACTAAAAATAAAAATAAAAATATTTATCGAGACATATTTTAATACAAAGTACACGTTAATAACGTTCTTCTGCAATATTTTTAATTACTAAAGGGACATATATATATATATATAACAATTTTATTGGATGGCTGGTAAAGTTCGTGCCGATTTCGTCCTTACGCCATCTATCAAAAATCGGCACGAACTTTCCGCATAACCCCGACACAAATATTTCCCAATATATAGAAAGAAACGTACAACTTATGCGTTTGAATAATATATTGAATCCGATATTTCGATGAAATTTACAATCGTTCGCAAAATATTTTTTATTTGCTATTACCATATAATAATTTCACAGCCACTGAGATTCTAAACGTACGCTTCTACATGCTTCTAATGCACACGCTTCTACACACATGTGTACGTGTGTGTGCGTATATATGTATTAAAGAAAATAATTATATAAATAAAAGCATACCTTGTATCTAAAACTTTATTATTTGAATTTAATTATTTAACGAAATTCAAGATGGAATCAGTTATATTAATTACCAGCGTGCAGTGTTGCCACTACCATCGAAAGAAATCGTAACGCTCTGATATCGGTAACTAACTTGGCTGTCGCTAGTTTATCTACAAAAAACCTGAATAATAATCCTGAATATATTATCGCAATAAGATTGGTTCTTTTTTCTTAGGGGAGAAATAAGGCGACAAAAAATTATCGATTAACTATCCTTACTGCTTGTGTGCTCGAGTGTTCCTGTACTTCTAAAGTTTCTAGGTTATAAATTGTAATATCCATAATACGAAAGTTGTTCATTCGTAAACGTCGTAGGATAACAACGTGACACAACAAACTCTAAAGATTGCTAATATAACGGAAGTAACATTATATTAAGGAGACAACAGGAAAGAGTACTGTAAAATTAAATTAAATACTCATATAAGTCGAAAATTTCTTTATCATTTAACATTTATCCAGATATTATACACATATGCAGACACATTATTTATATTTTTATTATAACTCCTGTACAGATGTATATTTATGGACAAAATCTACAAATATTATGGACGAAATAGGTCTTGCGATTTTCAAATAATGTGTAGTTGAATATTTTTCGTTTTCTCCGCCCATGTTACTTTTGAAAATATCAATACTAGGTTTAGTCGAACATATGCGTTAATTTTCAAACGACAGAATATAGTTTACTGTGAAAAAATGAATAGGAATAAAAAAAAACCGATTATTACTTTGGATTATTAACGAACAAGTACTTTTGACGTTGTTTGAATTTTTCAATAAAATGAAAGTATAGATGGTTGACACCGAAGCAAAGTTGATGATAGTTTAAAACAGGGCTAAAGCTTCTGCAACGCATTACAGCGATAACAGTGTTCTGCATCCTGCAATACCGCATCCCCCCCTCATTGAGTGATGAACTTCCGCTGGGAGCTGCCTAAGTTATCTTAATAATTAAAACCACTTAACACGATTTTATCTAACTTTTTGATATAGCGACAAGGAATCGCTTTTAAATTGTTCCGGAGAGGAACTCCTGTAGTTGCGAAAACATTATAGTGCTTGGCAAATTTCATTTGCAAAATCAAAATGTTACATTCTGAATATTAGGTTGGAAACTATGAAACGGGCTTTGAATGAAAATAAATAACTGAACAAAAACGCCCGTTTCATAGTTTCCAACCTCTAATGCATATATTTAAGATATTTCTCCTATTAATATTATTAACTATTACAAGAATATGTTAATTGTACGATGTTCATTACAAAATTCTAGATACTATTATTAAAACTAACTTGAAATTTTATAATATTATAATAATTTAATTACCTTATAAAACATTTGAATTTGTTATTGTTTATATTGCTTTTAGATTATTTTGAAATGGAAAATATAAATTCCTAGGATGCAATCGTATTTCTAGTTTGAATGAATGCTCTACTCATTACCTAAAATCATTACCGCATTAAACGTCGAGATCGCTATTGTCCATGCGATTAATAACCTTATCAGCAAAATCCTCTTTATGATTCCTAAAAATCTGCAAATAACCAAGCAATTCAATCAAAATATTTGATACTTGTATCAAGTATATTTCAGGTTAGATTTTTGTTTTCTTTATGATGACAAAGTTATTGAAATTGTTATCAGAATATTACACTTATTCTACATATTGCAACATTTCGTTACCAGTCATCGTTATTAACATTCGTAACAATATCTGTATTTTCTGTACGTCGTCTATTTCAGATACTTTCTGATTTATCACTTTTATCTTTGATTTTTATTAGATCTCTTTAGAGATATATTCTGTACTTTCTCTTATTCTATACCTTTTACTTGTAACTCAAAATCACTATATCTTTTTTATCTAACTTCTTCCTCTTTGGTTCCCTTAAACGTGCTAAATTTTATTCACTAATTTCACCATTTTCCGTTACATGTTTAAGTTTCTGAGCTTGATGAATTTTAATCCAGGAATTATAAAATTTCACTGAAGCTGTACTCTGAATTCTCATTCTATTTAACTCAATTTTCGATTTCTCCCATATTCTTCAAATCGAATATATCCTTAGCTCTTTCACTTTCTATATGTTTCGAATTTTCTATTTTTTCTTTTTTTCTATTAATTACTTTACTTTCTTACAATAATTTGCGACATGACAGTTATTGAAAAATACTTTCAACTGTAAAATATATATTTATAAATTGGACAACATATTATCATCTGTAGGAAATAATAGGATATAACATGTTATACTTACTTATATTATACAAGGAACATAAAAAATGGGGGAAACATTAAATGGCCATCCTTTGCTGCTATTTCTAATATTAATCGGTAGAGACCATCAATTATACTATCTTTAGATATTTTTAATATACAAATTACAGATATTGATTTCATTGGTACAGCTTTATGCTTTTTATTAAAATCATAAGATGATAATATCTGAAGTCAATATTAAAATATATATTTTTTGAAATATTTAAAAACGTAGATACTTTTGTTATACGTATTAATTAATTACTATATCCCAAATAGAAATGGTAAAATAGATGTGAAAGTATTTGTTTCCTTAGAAATATTAGATAATGTTTGCAAACAATGGAAACATAAATTGTTGACTCGGTATTACTTTAATTCTTCCAATAATAATCTGGTAATACGCAAATTAATAATTACCATCTACTTAACTAAATAATTTATATGCAATTAATATGATCGCCAACATACCTGTACTAAAGGATATAACAAAGAGTGTAACATTAGTTGTTTTTTTGAGAGTGTTATTGACTTGGATCAGAAGAATAATAAATTTATATGCTTCCAATTATATACTGCCTGAAAATTATTGCATTCCTTAAATGAATAGCAAGCTGTCTGATATATAAAAAGGCATGACTGTATGCAAAGTCAAAATAAATCTCTGTTAAAGAATGCCTCATAAAATTTATTTCTGGCGAAGTATTCGGCGATACATATTTGGAATTTTTTACATACTTGACGTAGGAGATCGACTAAAAGACATAATTAGAATTTAGTCATTTATATGATTGTGACGACTATTCTGACATAAACAGAAAAATATAACTTTACCTTTAATAATATTTCAAGTAAAGATACCCTATGAATAGCTGCAATACGTAATGTATATAAAAATGCAACAACTCGAACAGTTTCTTCATCAGTTGACCAAAATTTTAATAAGACTCTCAATAATGGTTTCTTTAATGAGAAAACATTTCATGTAAATGTTTTAAAAGTATCGTTTGCATGTTAGCTGATGAAACATTTTATAAGATCTATAAAAAATATTGTTATTTTAATACAAACATTGTTGCACATTATTATTTATGTTATCAATATTAGAATGATACCAATTAAATCAGTTAAATATGATTTTAATGAATCTTTCATTTTGATAAATCTTTTGCATTTGTGCTGCAAAATATGTATTAGTACTCAATTTTTTAAAATGTCTGAATGCAATATATAAGATAAATGCAATATGCACAATTGAATGACTCAATGAAATACTGAAATTGTTATAATTAAGGTGCTAATTTTCCTAATCACAAGTACATTAATTAGATATATTACTTGATAATGCCTACTTACATTTCCTTCTACTTTAAATTTTGTAGCATTTTCATCTTGCGTTTTCGATACGGTTTGCTACACAGCATAAGAAATTTCGAGTGCAATGTTCTAAACAAATAAGATTATAAATACACTATAATATATTGACAATACATAGTTATTTTGATAATTAAAAATATATGAAAGCATTATCGGATAAATCAGATAAACAGATATCTAATAGAATTTGATCATTTTCTTTCAAATACAAATAAAATTCTAGATACGTTTCCTTTAGCTTTTTCATTCATGATTTGACTCATATTCTTTTTGACTCATATCACTATCACTGCTTTCAATATCATCGGCTTTTTAAACCTTATTATTTCTTAATTATTAAAAGCATGGACTTTAGAATCATATATATATATATAAATATATATGATTCCGTTAATCGTCATCCTCCTTACTATTAACCAACGTCTTCCAAATTTTTTTGTTCGAAATATTCATCCTTTTTTCCTTTTTCTAGCAGATATAGTTGAATTTTTTTATTCCTTTCTTCGTCTTCTGTATTTTCATTATGTATAACTGAAACTAAATACACAAATAATTAATTAATAACATGTTAATCGTTGATATCTTGAAATAATTTAAAAAGAGATAAGTATATCCAATATTTCATTTTACCTGAAGGTTATGTACGTAATATATATATATACATACATATATATACATATATATATATATATATATATATATATATATATATATATATATATATATATTTACAATATCCTTTAAATTGTACTATTTTTTTTGAAAATATGTTAATATTTGACAGCTGGAACGTCACAAGGTTAATCCATCAACATTGTATAACCTTATGATAGATCGACAGAAAATCAACTTAGCTTCAAAATATCCTAAAATATAAGAGTATGATGCTTACTGTTTCCACCAATCAAATAATCATATTATTAATGGACATTTTTGCAAATTTTGTTAGATTATAGTTCGATGAGTTTCGTATCTAGATATCGCTACGAATATGTTTATAGGCAAAAGAAATCGATTTTTAAATAGACTATGCCTGTTAATAAGTATCCGAAACATCGACAATAGTTTATAGTTAAATTAATAGTAATCTATGTAATATGTAATCGCAAAATAATTGTTATGTTATGAAAAGGTTAATAATTAATGACTGTGAACATTAGATTTCAAAATCACCGACAATAAGGATCTAACAGAGTACTATCTTATTCGTTTAGGTATATTTTCCGTTTATTTTTTTATATGCATATATTACTCATCTTCTTTTCTAATTTAAATATTTATTATTACAAGTATTTTGTCACTATTACACAAGTACAATAATCATGGATAATTAAACGAATAATTAGATATAATTCTATACTATTTCCTATTTTTGAGCAGGATTGAATGATACTGTAAATGCAGTATTCAAATCAATTGGGCTAATGACATGGGATTCAGTAAATGCGTTAAACATCTTGATATGTGGATTAAGCAATGTAACAATAAAAGCTTAGGAATCAATAAGTATTTTTCTATTAATCTTGTTTTATTTTTTATTTCGGACGCATTCTTAATATCCATAAAAATTATTTCGCAGGATTTTTATCTATCATATTTTAATAATATTTCATCTTCTTTTCCCTGATTAATTTAATCACTATATTTCTTTCCGTTTTGTACTGCAACCAATGCTATTACATATCCTCGTATATTGCCGTATTATACACTTCATCCATTTTTATATTTACCGTTACTCTGGTATCATCTGAAAATCATTGTTTCCCTTTCCATACTTTTGGAATTCTAAACTTTTTCTTAGGTGCAATGATGTTCAATGCCTCTATTATGTCATCAGCAAATTTCTTAGCTTTGCTGTTTATTGCATTATATCTTGACCTTGCCCTATTCTGTTTTTTACCAAGCTAACAAATTTATCTGCACTAAATTTACTATAGTTTCTAGCAATAAATTATCTATAATTATTTTCAGCTTTATTCGTATATAAATCAGATTTTAGCCACGCACGATCTGCTACTTCATTCATGATAAACTACTTGTACTTGCAGTTTATTAATAGCAAAAAATAGATCTATAATTGTTTAACTATACTTTGTCATCCTTGTCGGTTTATTAATATACTGCTTCACACCTAAACTTAATATCATCGTTTACAATTTCTTTGTATAGAACGAGTCTATCATAAAGTCTATATTAAAATTTCCCAATACTATACATTCTTCTTTGCATGTACATTCTTCTATACATTATACTATTTCTTCAATACTATACATTGCGAATTCCTTTACTATATCAAAAAGCTCACAAAATCACCGTATGATGGACTCGGTAAATGATATAAATGACTACCATTATTGTTCCTTTATACAATTTTTCTTTTATTCCTATCGCAACACACCAACAATATTTTTTCGTCACTAATATTTCATATTTAATATCGTTTCTTACATATGATATTGCTACTTTTATTACTATTTTCAGAATTGCATCTAATCACATTATAATTTCTCGCATATTCACTTCACTATCTTCAGTTTCAGATACTACTATCTGAATGTAGGAATCAGTTTCTTCATAATCTGATGTTGTATCTCGAATTTATGCGCTAACAAACTTTGTACATTTGTATATAATATTAACTCTCTTTTCTGTAATCGCTATTTCATATCTTCCCAGCTGGCTTTCCTCTTCTCTTCCTCTATCGCTCTCATGAATGTTGGACATCCAGAACATTATGCTCCTCATTTATCTTCAAATTATAGATTTTATTCTTGTATAAACAGTTCACACACTTCTCTTTCTTAGCTTTCAGTTACTGTTCTTACGATCATCAGCACATTTCAAACATATTACTGGTTGTGTACAATTTTTCCCAGAATGATAAAAACCCCAACATTTAAAACATATCTTTACGTTTATATAATCAGCAACATAACATTTCCTTCATCCAATTTTCCTATTCTTCAACATCGTCGCATGCATTGCATCATCCATCTCAACTATCAGTGTACCATCATTTAAACCATACTACTGTCTTCATTCTCTTTTCTAGTAATTTTTTTCAAAATTTACATATGAAATCCTTTTCTTGTTTTGTCCAAATGATTAGTTTTATTATCATTTCTATTATCTGCTCCTTTTCACATTCCATTTTCTTTTCTTTCGAATTGATAATTTCCTATTTAGTGTGAATACCTTTTGGCTCTATAATTTGATACTCCCTTTACTCCCTATTTATTTACACCACTTGATTTTAATTGTTTTAATTCTTGCTCACTTTTACAAGCTAAAATGGGTGCCCATTTTCCTCCTTTTCTCAACTTTGATACACTTATACTTTTGATATTAATTTTAGTCTTTATCTTTTTTTGTCTTCTCACTCTCCCGTTATTCCTTTGGCTTTATTATAATAATATTTCCTTTTTTCCTTTCTTTTGTCACATCACAGTAACTGCGCTGGGCAACTTTGCCTGACATCGTATTCCACATTTTCTTCTTTCTTCTTTCATTTCTTTCTTAAAGCTCTTCAACTCGTCTTTGACAATATCTGTAAATTATGCTCTGTAGTATCAAAAGATATAATGGATACTAGGATAGATATATGACGTTAATATTATCTATAAAAAAACATCACAGGCCAAGGAAATATTATAAGTGTCGGTTATTTATTTCAAGTAAAACGAACAAATGAATAAAACAGATGTCTACTTTGATTCCAGTCTTGGATTGTTCCTTCTGTCACTTACAATTAGGTATCTTACTTACTACTTGGGCCACTCAGTCATACACTTACATACTCCTAATACTATGCCGACGTACAAAATACTGCGCACAACATTCTTAAGTCTAGGTTCCCACGCAACAATCACTCTAAGCATTTACCCACTATCTCTAAATTTATCTTAAAGAATATTTCTATAACTATTTATTGATTGACATCTGGTAAACGTTCGTTCAGGGTGCATTTACAATCCTATTCTAAGTTTATAATTCACGGCTCTCAAAAACTTTGCCTTTAAAGAAAACTTAAGTACAAGAATACATACAATAAAATAAGCTAACAAACTATTTTTATGATCCTACGTGCTCTTTATTTCATTTTTCTTAATAATCTCCTGCCTAAATTTTCTAATCAACTATTCAATCTCCATTCCAGAATCATCTATATGTATCTCCTTTGTAATCAACATTCTCCATTCTTTATCTATCCCTGCTTTTCCTTAAGTACTAGTACTTTTGGAATTCGTAACCTTTATAGAGTTTGTGGCAGCTTGGATGAAAAATTTTCCCACAGTGTATGCAATTAATCAGCTGGAATTTTATTTTCTTTCTAGACTGCTTCCTACATACCTGCTTCCCACTACGCGAGACATCCATTTCTCTTTGTCAAATTTTTCCTTATCAACTATTAATTCGTACTATCTTAAATGTCACCAACAGCAGCAGCATCGCACGACAAGACAGTTCTTGAAATTCTCACCCCCATCCCGATTCTGTACACAGATTCTGATAAGGGAATCGATCATTGGAGGATTCCAAGCCCAGTCTGGCTAATAGATGACTGGAATTCGACTGTGGTGCTGCGAATTGAGGGAAGGGCTGGACTTGATGGATGGAGAAGCGATGACCTCGATAATGGAGGACTCTGGTGGTTTTGGCCGCTTCAAGGAGTCATTGGGATATGATGCCCCAAGCATGCAAATGGCCAGCCCAATTGGGAATGGGTGAGTGGTTCCAAGGTTCTACTATAGAATACAATAGACGTGTTTCAGATAATACGCGCAAGGCAAGTCACTGACCGTTTGGCAAATAGGCTATAACCAGAACTTTGCCGATGACAGATACAGGTGCGTATGTCTGCAAAGACGGCTACAAAATATATCAACCACATAAAGCGGAACCCAAATTTTTTGAAGACATCAAAGTTAGATTGGACCCATGTAGTGGATACGGTGGGTTTACGTGTTATATTGTCTGTGGCCTCAAAAAGTCCGAAAACTTATCTTATGTTTAGCCTATTCGAATAGGAACGTATAGTAATATGAATATACCATTAATAACAACTGGTACATAAGGGTAACATTAAGGATATCAATAACCTAAAAGTATTGAGTTTGCAAAAGAAAAAGATTAGAACTGCAGAAAGTTCAAGTGCTTCTGTGTGAAAGCTTCAGTGAAATTCAATTTAATAGCCACACCTACGAACTTGTAGACATTAAAGACAAAATTTCAACAAGGCCTAAGTGATATTTTATCAAAGATGAGACTAACTCTCAAAGTGGACACAGAAATTTGAGATAGACCAAACGACAATTGCGTGAAATAAAGAGATCCAAGATACTTACCTATTTGCTATTGTATCCTTGCATACATGGTATAAGATACCAATGTATCAGCCTGTAATGGGATATGGAATGATTAGATGATCAAAATTCCATAGGAGTGGCACTGGCAGTATTGTTTAACTACAGTTGCAGCTATGGGAGCATTGGAAAGTGTGTGTGTGTGTGTGTGTGATGTAAATAGTTTAGTTAACATTGGTGTAATAGCTTATAAGAAAGATATGCGTGAAATGTTACTTTTAAGAAAAAACGTTAACATAAAAGAAATCGATAAAAGAAGTGAGCTCACGCTTTGTCTCTCCAAACTCGTATAGTATGTAATTCTTTGTGAATGTACTTCGATTAAAATTATTATTTTTAATCAATAAAAAAGTGTTAAGCTTCGTGTGTTATTTATTTCACGTGACTATTATCCACACATGGGACATGGTCCTTCGAGCTGGATATTGATAAATATTAGTGAAAAAAAATCGTGACAAACAACAATAAACAGTTTTCATTCTCGCACGCACTATAGATAATCGTTCGCGAGCGAGAATGTGGTGAAACAAACGGGAGATATCGTGACTATATCGAGTATTTTAAAAGCAATTTTTTTTCTCAAAATTCGTCGATTTCAAAGCAGTGCGTAGTACAAATATATTTATGCATAGTACAACGGGACATTACTACACTGTACGTTCTCATAATCACACGTGTGCCATACATTATAAGGTATTCAACGAGAAGTATTACGCTATAAAATCTTTACGCGACAGTAGCATGCGTCAAAACGAGAAAAAATACATTTCCAAATCAGCATCGCGAACGACAGCAGTGAAGCAACAGCGGACGACAGCTCGATGAGATTTCACGGCGGCCGATTCAATTTTTATTGGCGTTTGGTAAGTCTCCAATCATATTTTTATTCTCTTTTCCTCATTCACTCCTATACAAAAGCACTGTCTCGATATCATAGTTATTTGCCGAACGTCATACGGTCAACAACATCGGATCTTTCTTTGCTTCCAGCTACCTGCGCTACCCGAGCGGTACAGTGAGTGCGCGAAGTGAGACGAGAAGTGACGTGCTGTGAAGCAACGAGCGTTAGAGAGCGATTTTGCGAAAGGTTCATTCTATTAGTTTAAATTATAAAACATTGTAACGATTGTAACGAAAAAAAATTGTAACGATTTCAGTGGAGAACAATGAGTGTGCGAGGAATCTGTCTCGCGTAATGGACGCCACCGACGATCAGATGTCGACGGTGGAAGAAAGAGGCAGTTTCTCCTTGGTGAAACGGAGGAAGAAGAAAGAAAAAAGAGGAAAGCGCAGAAAATACCCACCCAAAGAAATCGAGATAATACCCACACCGGTGGCTCTCAAGAAGAAGAGAAAGGCGCCAAGAAACGCGCAGGTCGAGGAATCTGCCGTGGAAGACGAGGAGAGAAGCTTAATAAGCCTAAAAGAGAAGTTTCGGGCAGCATTCGATAGAATGCTGAACTTAGTTACGAAAGCTGAGTAGGAGAACTCGCTAAAGAGGAAAATTCGTGTCACAGCAACGGAGCTGAAAGAGCTCGTCAACGAGGCTTTGATAGCGAACGGAAGACTGGAGGGTAAAATCGAATGCATTCAGACGGACACGGTGGAAAACACCAAGAGGATAGCGAAAACGGTGCAAAAGATCATCCAGGAAACCATTTCCGCCGAAGAAGCTGTTAACCTACGGGGAAAGAGTGGGTGTCAAGGTCAAAAATGTTGCAACGGCCAGCATAATGAAACCGAGGAATCTTTTAACAATATTTCCCTGTAAAAACGAGAGCCTGAAAAGTAGCGAGGACTTAAAAGAGGCTCTGAAGAAAATGGTTATTCCGCGCGAAGAAGGTATGGGAATACGGAACGTGCGGAAGATCAAGAATAACGGGCTATTGATAGAGACGTTGAAGAAACGGAATATAGAGACAATTATGAGGAACGAAGAGATAAAGGCAACAGGGATGGAAGTCGGCCTTCCAGCAAAGAGAAACACGCGAATCATCATCTTCTCCGTACCGAGGCCCACTAATGATGAAGAGGCGAGGATGGAGATACTAAAGCACTACTTCGAAGGCGAGGAATTAAAAACGCTGACGAAAAGCAGCAAGGTGATTTTGAAGACGGGAGATAAGAAAATAGACAGCTGCAACATTGTCCTAGAAGTTTTGAAGGAGGCCCGCGACATCTTAAGGAAAATAGAGCGGCTATATGTCGGCTAGGATTACTGCAAATTCCAGGACTACATCGCGCCAACCAGATGTTATAAGTGCCAATCATAAAGGTCCAATGTACATAAGGGCACATAACATGGCACTGCAAGGCCAAAAAAGAAATATGTGGACATTGCGGAGCCGATAGACACTCTCACAAAGAATGTAAAGCGAAGGAAAAGCTCGCAATTTGCGTCAACTGCAAGCGAGCGAGAAAAAACCGGCGGAACATTCTGTGACAGATAGAGAGTGTTTCGCAGGCAGCAACGCAGGTAATAATCGTCAAGACTGATTACGGCCAATAAAATTGTACCTGACCCGGCCGGGGCCATAAACCACACTAATGAGGTCGTAAAACCGTCGACGGATCAACTGAGGATTTTACAACTTAATAAGAGAAAGACCAGAATCGTAACGGAAAAAGTCCTGCAATTTATGGGTAAGGAAAACATAGATGTTTTGTTATTACAAGAACCATATGTTTGTAGGAACAATATTCCGGGTTTCGGATTCCGTGTAATTACCACCATTCACGAAGCTAAAATAGCGGCGAGAACGACGATGGGCAGCCATCGTCATTGGAAAAGAAACATCTCGGCGGTGAAATTCTGGCATCTTTCGAACGTGCACTGGACGTGTGTGCAGCTACAATTTGCGGCGACAAGCATGTATTTTCCACCATCGGAGCCAATCGATCCCCACCTGCAATTAGTGAGGAAGATCGCAACGGAACTTCGAGACGAAAAGTTAATCATCGATGCGGACGTGAATGCCAGATCAACGATCTGGCACAGCAAGAGTGAAGACGCTCGAAACGACCGAGGACTATCGCTCAAGTTACTGATTCCTGAACTGAATCCCATTGTCATCAACGAAGCAGGCAATCCGCCAACATACAGCTCGCCACGAGGAACGTCGAATATCGACGTTATGCTCGCCACGGAAAACATAGTGCCGTTCGTAAGGAATTGGAGAGTCGAGAAGGGTCTCACGCCTCTAACGACCACAATGCCATTTTGTTCTCCCTCGAGAAAAGCGGAAACAATAGCTACACGCTGCGAAAACCGCGGTTCTCCATCGCCAACGCCGATTGGGAAAGCTTTGACGAGGAACTCGTGCGAAGAGTGCGAGTGAATCACATCGCACGGAAATACACGGACCGCGAAAGGGTGGAGGCGGCTATTCCTTCAATTAACAAGCAACGGCAAACAAAGCCGACTTCGTCCAACCTCACAATTCAAATTAACAAATGCCCTATTTACAAGGACAAGGATTTCGTGTTCATGTGCAAAACTTTAGTGAAGATGCCGATTCTCGAGCACGCAAAGGCAGCCAGGGACAATTAACTGTGTCTTAATTGTTTACGATCTACTTCACATCGTGCGAAAGTTTGTCAAGCCGGTAGTTGCAAAAATTACACAACACACTTCTATATCTCGCGACATCATCAAATCCACAAGGCAAAAAGTCATCAATCGGGAGTCTTTGCGTCAGGTCGTATCAATGGCCATGCATGCGCTTCATGATTATGACAGTTTATAAATCCGGTTGTTCACAATGATCATCCAGGTGTTGGACGTCGACGGAAATCCCATTCCGTCGATTTCCGTTGGACAGATTAAGGCCACTGCAGATCATCCGGTCCTTCAAAAAACTATTTTCAATTGGGTATTGGACGGGGATCGACCAAGTTGACGAAATAGACTGGACCTCGCATTGTTTGCAATCTTATTAACAGCTGAATATTTTTAACATTTCACGAACGCCAGAACTCTCTAACCGCTTAATCTCTTACCTTACGATTTAATTTCCAATATCGCGTGGCATAAACGACAACAATGTCGGTCCCATGTCGAGCCATTCACGATTTGGCTGAGTGTTCGAAGATGTGATTATTGAATAAGAAAGATTTATTGTCTCACAGTGAATATACATTAATAACATTTTTATTTTAATTTCTAATAAATAAACAGATATTTAAGAATATCATCGTCTTAACAAAATTAAAAAAATGTAATAATCTTCGATTGTATGATATTTTTCAAAACATTTTGATACATGTAATGTAATTTTGCATTCCCACGTTGTTTCGCTACGTTGATTATGCTTTCTACAAACTATACAGGTTCTAGTAGGAGGTTTAATTTCGACGGTGTTGGATCTATGATGGCTTGAGAAAATGAGCCCAATGTTGTGCGTGCAATCTCTGTGAAAAATATTTCAGTAACGGTGTATTTTGCAACAATAATTCGGCTATTTTAATCCTATATTCTGCGTGACTCTTTCTTTTTTCATTACTTATTTTGTTATACAAAATGTAAAAGTTAAATAAAGCCATATCAAAGAGGTAAAAGAAAATTCTGTCAATCAATTCCTATCATCCCTTTATTGTATTTGATGGCACATTTCGGTTTCCAAATAGGATTGCGTTGATTTTTCTCTGACTCAATCATTGCTGCTGTTATGTGTTTTCTAGAAAGAATAAGAACGTCTCGTGTGTCCTTCCATTTTAGTGCCATTGCTGCATTACAGCTTATTCTGATAACGATTTCAATAACTTTGTCATCATAAAGAAAACAAAAATCTAACTTGAAATATACTTGATACAAATATCAAATATTTTGAATGTAGATCATTTGTTGATTTCTTCACACCATTTATATGCCAATAATTCATTTGATTATCTACAAGCAACAACAGATACACTAGAAACCATAACTGGAGAAACACAAATATCGACTATATATTCGGCTATATAAACATAAAATTACTCAAGAGCGAGGCAATAAAGATAGATTAAGATTGAGAAATAGGCACGATATCATGCTGCTCGTGCGATAATAAACTTCCCGAGGTAACAACTGTTAGTTGTTTTCTGCAATAGATTTGGAAAAATTGCTAAGATCATGTACAATATTAAAACTGAGAGAGAGAGAGAGAGAGAGATCATCTTTTTCGAGTTGGTAACCAGAGGCAAAAAATACAAGTAATTAACGATACGAATCTACGATGTTCTAAAGATCTCTTTCTTTTTCCTTTTACTTTGTTTTTTCTTTTGCATTTTGCTCATTTCGTGGCGTTTTAATTTTAAGCGTTACATTTCTAAACTCCGTTTATAAACTTGTGTATAAACTTCTAAACTAAAAGATGCACGAACTGTGATCATCTAATAAAAGAAAGTCGGTCTTATTGCTACCAATTACGTAGAAAATGAATGTCATGTTATCATTCATGCTGCTAATATGTTACCGACATTTCGATTGTAATTTCTTTCAAAGACGAGCGTTGTCAAAATGAAAAAAATGACAATCGACTTTGTAAGAGCTTTAAGAAGACACTGGATATATGCTCCACCTTTCTATTTCATACACATACTGTGCATCTCAGGGGAAAGTAATTGATTGCACAATTGCAAGATCTTGCGTTTTTTGCCAGAATATTATACTTCCGTTATATATCGCGTATCGGTTTCGTAGTAAATAAAGGGAATATAGGTTCGTGCACACGCGTGCTCACCATAGAACGAAAACTTATAGCCTACTTCGTTTCTTTTACGTTTTACAAATAGTTCTACAAAAAAGGCATCGAAAAGCTAGAGGAGCGTTGGAATGAATGTATCACTCTTGAAGGAATAAAGTCGAATTTAAAAAATAAAGTTGTTTTTTCTAGTTAGACCAGAGACTTATTGAGTGATGATCGTTATGATGATATATTTATATATATAATAACATTATATTTTGTTCGTAACTCAATATTCTCTTTTACGATATTTTTGCCAGAATCTTTCAACGGTGATTAGAATTATTTTGATATTAAATCTAATCTCCGTCCACTTACTTAATTTAAGAAAGCGAAGCGATTTGGTCGATGGACAGAGACCTGCGAGCAATCGGCTCGGGTTCTAAAGAGTATGAAAACACGCAATCGATTGATCCTACTAAATACCCAATATTCTTTCGTATTCTTATTAGATAATATTGTCCTATTTCTTGTTAGAGTTCCATCATGGCGGCGTTACAGGACGGACGCGTCGCCGTGTGCTCCACATTTTGTGCAATTATTGCTGATTTATTTTATCGGCGAAAAATTTATATCTCACTTGTTAATAAGTGAACGGTAAACAAAATGTGATATTAATTAAGACTGGGGACCGAATAACTATCTTGTAATTAGTGGAGAAATGTGCTCGGTCATACCATGGAGGTTATCTTCGTTTTTCCAGAAGTGGCGTGTGTTATACTCTATGGCCAAATGGCAGACTCAACTGTTACTCACAATTATACGATGGAAGCGTCGCCGTCGGCGCAAGTTGACACTATTTTGGCTATTACATTCATGCCGCCCTGTGATTGGTTGCTGGACTTGGACATGAACTACGTGTAGTGGTACGAGCAACACCTTATTTTTTGCACCGTTGTCGCACTTGCGTCACTCCTAACCTCAATTCTAGTAAACGCGGGAAACGTACGGGACTTCAGGCACGGCTTTACATACCTTGTCGCCCGTGGTTTAAGAAATTAAAATTTTCAAAATTTTCAACATTTCGTCATAGGAACGTGACCGTGATAAGATAGTCATGATGGAACCAAT
The DNA here is from genome assembly GCF_910589235.1 of Vespa crabro. Taxonomy (NCBI): domain Eukaryota; kingdom Metazoa; phylum Arthropoda; class Insecta; order Hymenoptera; family Vespidae; genus Vespa; species Vespa crabro. Next base: position 6,326,946 of record NC_060967.1, read on the forward strand.
TTAATGGTGGAGTGGTTGCACGATCAAATACTTATTAATTAAAATTATTCTTTTAAATTATTATTTTTTTTTTTTTCTTATATCTATTCCTAAGATTTCTAAGTCCTTTAATTAATCTAAGTACTTTCATTAAAGTACTTTAATTAAAATTTTTCTCTTTTCCCCCTGTCGTGTAACGTTATTATTTGATTATTGCATTATCATTCCACTATTTTTATAAGTATATTATTACGAAGCATTACTCCCATCATCGTGTTTTGTTTTATGTTCCATACCTAATTTCTTAGTTTCACTTCCTTCGTCATATTTCCTTCGTTTTATTTCTTTCGCGTTATTTCTTATGTCTAACTTCCTTCCTTTTATTTTTCTCGCATTACTTCGTTTTATTCCTTCGTCCTACTTCCTTAGCTTTATTTCCTTCGTCTATTTCTTTAAATTAATTCCTTCTCATATTTCTTTTCTTTTACTTCCTTCGCTTATTTCTTTCGCTTTATTCTTCTCGCTATATTTCCTTCGTTTTATCTCCTTCTTTCACTTCCTTCGTATTATTTCTTTGCTTCATTTCTTCCTTGTATTATCTTATTTTGTTTTATCTTCTTGTCTCATTCCTTTTGTCCCATTTCTCTGTTTCATTTTCACTTTCATGTCTTATTCTCCTTTTTTTACTCATTGTGTTCTCTCTTTCAGCTAAAAGTTTTCTTCTGGTGACTAAATTCCATGATGGTTACCCGTGAGGAAAAATATTCGGAAGATAAACTAGCCTCCCGTTTGGATCTCCGGGTGGAGGCTTTCCCAGGGGCGGTTAGCGTGGTGAGAAGCTCGCGCATAGCAATATTGAACACATCTAGCGCGATCCCAAAGGTGACAAATAGATGTACTTCCGGCGTAGGCCAGCGTAGGAGCGCAGCAACACGTCGAGCGAGTGCACGTTCGTTGTCCGAGGCTACTCACCGAGAGCCCCTCCGCTACGTTCCTAGCCCCGCACAACCCGGACTGCATCAGGTGATAGCCAGTTTTCGTGAAACTATAGAGTTGTCTTGGAAAGGTGCGATAGGAGTTTGCCGAAGTCATCTTCTAAAGCTGTACAAACAAGAACCGTAAACACTAAATCGGCCGCGATTAGATTAGGGAAACACAGCGCCAGAGCTGCCGCGATAAGTCCTTCCAATTTAAATAGGAAACAGATCGAACAAAACCCAGGGTACGAATCGACAAGCACGCGACCGCGAACTCGAGTATACACCTGTATGCACCCCTCGCAAAACTTACTGGACGCATCCCCCCAGTCTCTAGAAATAGCCTCAACCCCCGCGATAAAAGCGCATACGACAAGACCTTACATTCGATAATCAAGCAAGACCGCGTAGAAACTCCTCGGGATTCGCCAGAAACGGTCTTCGAAATAAGCGACACTTCAATGGGAATTCTTGAAACGGACACTACATGCGTAACCCCTGAAACCACCGGCGTGATAGGTGTGGAACATTAATACAAAGCACCTTCGCTGAACTCTGGGTAACTATTAACGGTAATGAAGCGATCTCGGTTAGGGACCCTCTCCCTCCCGTAATTTCTGCCTTTTCAAAAATCCGGTTGTTGCAATTAAATATGGGACGCTCTAGAACGGTAACAGGCGAAGTTCGCGAACTTTTATTAGCCAGAAGTGCTTGGATGTGCTGTTTTTTATAGAATTTGAGATAAGTTAGGTAACGGAACTGCGGTTGCGCCGACCAACCCGAATATCGAGTTATTATTCATCTCGCAGCTTAACACTCTGCACTGCGTCTGTGCAGAAGTGCAAACACCCGGCTCCTCTTTCTACGTCGTTTCGCACTACTTTCAGTACAGCGATGAAATAGAGGAGCAGCTTAGGCACTTGAAATCGTTACTTCGTGCCCTAAGGGGGAAGAGACTAATCGTATTACTGGATGCCAACGCGCGATCTTCTCTCTGGGGTCCTCAGAGTACAGACGAAAGAGGCTCGAAGCTGGAAGCCCTCATCCGGGCATCCGGGCTGAAAGTCTGAAATAACGTAGAGCAGCCACCCATCTTTTGGACGACGAGAGGTTCCTTATATATCGACGTAACCCTTTTGTCACAATCCATGAGCCGACTTATTGGCCAATGGAAGATTAGAACAGACTGGACGTCCAGGGACCACAATTCTATAGATATCGCGATACATCCTCTGAAGCCTGAGAACCGACTGGGACCTGTTCGCTGAGCGCATGCTCTCCCTCGCCGCGGCAAGACTAGAGGGAAGCAGTTTAGGATCGGCTTCAGAAGTAGAGACACGAGCCAACGTGCTCACAAGTGTCCCATAAGTAGCATGCTCTGAATCTATTCCTCGCAAAAAGGCTCATCGGAAGTCAAACCCATGGTGGACTTCAGCGTTAACGAACCAGAAGAAAGTGGTAGCTCGGTTAAGACGCGCGTTCCAACGAGAAAAGGATGATCAGGCATTTGAGGAGCCTCGAGCTATACCGTTCTTCCTTGCGGGCCTACAGTAATGAGGTACGACGGGTCAAACTATAAATAGCGGGAGAAAATTCGTCTCGGAACAGGCCAACGCGGAACCGTGGATTTATATTTATAAGCAACAAGCTAGTAAACTTCCGGTCGAAAGAGTTATAAACACTCTTAACCCATTCGAGACCGCGAAGTTTTTTGAACACGGTCCTTAGGATCCAAATTTTTTCTTTTTCATTCTGTTGTTCATTTTCAGTAAAAAAAACTTGTTTACTATGGAAATCAGCCAATTCGTAAGTCAATTCGCATAAATAAGACGATTGCACACCGTCTGTGCAATTGGTTCCTGCGAAGAATTTTCTCTAAGACTGAACTGTTACACGTCGTCGTTGGTGCTCAGTTTTCACGGATAAGGAGACACAGAGTGATGGAAACGAATTTCTTACTTATTCACGGATAAAGATGGGTCAAAGAAAAGAAAACATTTATTATCTAAGCCAGCGCTTAAGATAATAAGATTTAAGGTATTATTTCTTTACATGTAAGAAATTCTGAATACGCAGACCCCGCTGGCTTAAGATAATGATTTTCGTTTAGGTGGTATGAATAAAAGGCGATACTATTGATGTTAATGATAGATTTGAAAAATGGAATTAGATATATGGGTTCCTGCAATGATATTTTTTAAAAATGTAGATTTCGAAAATTCAAACAAAACATTTTGTTTTATTTGGTACAAATGAAAATTGAATGACAAATTATGTTTTTGTGTACTTTACAGACACTATTAATTAAAAAACATCTTTTATTTAGATTTCTTAATATTTTACTCAGAATAACTGAAAATTGCTCATCATTACTATTGCACCCCGGTGTGCAGCCGGTCTCATAGCCTCGTAAAGGCATTGCACACACGGTGTGCAATTGGTCTCGAATGGGTTAAACGAGACGGCGAGAAGACCATGAACGTCCAAGATACGGCAAGAGTTCAGCTTTTCAGACGCATGTACGTCGCATCGCTATCAGTAATCCAATTTGTATTTTGTTGTTACCTATTCTAAATATACTTTCTTAAGTTAGATTTGCCGCGTTTCTCATGTCCCGCCCTTCTATTGTCTTTTGTTATCTACAAATCGAGCCATTAAGATTTTGAAGAGAAACGGGCATTAAGAAATAGGACCTATGCACGAGAGATTACAAAGAAATTTTATAAAAGATAATACATTAAATAAAATTTAAGTAGTATGAATAATAAACGTGAATTGTCGTTTCTTTGTTCACAGGTAAAACTGTAAATAGCAAATAATTATTAATTAACAAATAAAGATTTATTACTTTGTTCACAGAGAAACATATTTTCATTTATCACCTCACCTAATAGATTCGAGATATTATATATATATTACAGTATTTCGTAAAAAATAAGTTATAAATTAAAAACACGAAAAATTTGAAGAACAAATAATATTTTATTGAAAGTAACTTTTAGAATGTAAAATATTTACTATTACTTTTTGATTTGACGCTTTTGTAACAATAAAAGGTTAAACAATATTTCGAAACTGCATCGCATAGCATCCAAAATTTTATGCCCCGGCGATGATGCTTTTTGTTTGGCATGTATTGAATTATACTCGAATGACATAACGTCCCAATTAAGGATTCGTCGATTGATAATTCCTTATGAGGTGTATAATATAATTTAAAAACTCTGTTAGCGTCTTTAACAAGGGGTTAAAATCTTACACAGGGATGTAATTAGAATGACTAGATGGAAAACATAAAGAACTATCAACCAAATGAAAATACTTCTGTAGTTTACTATAGTTAACTATTTCTGTAGTTTAGACAAATTTGATGGTTTAAGAAAACGCCTCGAATATTTCGCGTAATTATTAGTTTCGGTAACCATTAGTGACAATAGTTCTAAATCAAAAAAAGGTCAAAGTATTTAATCGGTTTGTTCTCATTAGAAAAATTGCATTCTGTTTCAGAATTGTCGGTATCTTCTTTGGCTATTCTTAGCGGGTCCTCTGCACATGAATCATCGTGTATCGAAAAATCGCTATCATTCTCCGAGCTACTGAAAATCCGTTTCTTGCTCTTCCTAACAGGAATGATGTCAGAGTCATCGGTGTCACTCGGACAACTTGGATAGGAAAGGAACGGAAGGAAGTTGGAGAGAGAGAAAGAATAGAGAAAGAGATGACAGAAGAACAAAGAAAGGAAAAGCCGTACGAGAACATTCATACACCATTCATACAGTTCCATTTAGTCGCCTCTTACGACAAGCAGGAAGTACTGTGGGAGTATTCTACTATCCCCTACCCACAGGGAAAAAAACCTTCATTATATATTCCTTCCTTTCTTTTATAAGCCCCTCTACCTAAGATACTTTTACTAAAGTACTATATTAAAAGATTATATTTTCTCCCTTACCTTCTAAGTACTTTCATTTAAAGTATTTCCACTAAAGTACTTTGATTACATTTTATTGATTATTTCCTTTTTCTTCTAAGTCCTGTTACCCAAGGCTCTTTTACCCAAGTACTTTGACCATATGTTTCATAATTATGTTCCTCCTTTTCTTTCTAAGTCCCTTTTACTCAAGGTGCTTTGATAGAGTGCTTTGATTATATGTACCTTATTCTTTTTTTAAGTCCTTTTATTCAAAGCGCTCTCACTAAAGTACTTTTTTAAATGTTCTCTCTCTTCTTTCTAGGTTCTTACTTATAGTGTTTTACTAAAGTACATTGTCACATGTACTTTCTCTTATTCCCTACGTCCTTCCACCTAAAGTATTTTCACTATTTCTCTTCTAAGCACTTTTACTTAAAGTACCTTTACCAAAGAACCCTGTTTATATGTTCTTCTTCTTCAATCCAAGTTAGACTTAAAGTACACCTACTAAAGAACCTTGATTATATGTCCTTTTCTCCTTCTAAGTTCTTTGGCTGAAAGCACTTCTATTAAAGAACTTTGATCTTTTATTTTTTTTTTTCTTTGATCTGTTTTTGATCTTTTATTTTTTTTCCTCTCTACGCCCTCTAATCAGAAGTATCTTAACTAAGTACGTTGATCATACGTTCTTCTTCTCTTCTCTAAGTACTTTACTTAAAGTATTAGCACCAAAAACCTTTATTACACGTTCTTTCTTTTCACTCTAAGTCCTTTGACTTAAAGTACTTCTACTAAAGAACTCCGATTGTGTTCTTTCCTCCCTCTTCTAAGTCCCCTTATTTAAAGTACTTTTTTAAAAGTACTTTGATTATATGCTCTTTCCTTTAGTTTCTAAGTCATTCTACTTACAGCACTGCTTAAATTATATGATCATCCTTTCTTTTCAAGTCCCCTTACTCAAAGTACTTTGCTAATGTACTTTGATTGTATGTTCTTTCTTTTCTCCTCCAAATCCTTTCACTTAAAGTATTTTTACTAAAGTACTTAATCATACGCTCTTTCTTTTTTTTTCCAAGTCGTCTCACTTAAAGTACTCTTACTAAAGTACTTGGTTAGTTAGTTCCAAAACCATACTAAATAATACGATGGTCTGTAAATGCACGTTTCTACCACAAAGTAGCGCTGAGTAGCTGGTAGCCAATGTCCAAAACGGTTCGGAATGCAAAAAGTTAAAAGGTATTCAAGAAAATGGAATCGATTTGTAGCGCAGTTTTCCAGTTCACGTAGATTTGGAAATAGTATTGAAGTACGTAGTATACGTCTTATTATTGTTTTTTGCAACACAATACGAAAGATACTAAGAATAGAACAAAGCGAGTAATAAAAACAAAACGTGGCTACACGCTTGTCTTGAGTAAAATATGATATTTTTAAATTATGGCCCGGCCGTCAATTCTCTTACAGAGACGTAACAGTGAAACTTTCAGAATCGCGTTAAGAGGAAGAAGAAAAAATATAAACGAAACAAGAGGACTAACCGACGAGACGTCGTTGTAACTTTGTGAATAGAAGGGATATTCCCTTGAATAGTTTTCATTCGTGCTTGGTATCGCTGTTTTCAACAGCTCATTTTAACCCAGAATTATTGGTGATAATTATAAGTAACTTAGTTTTTCATTTACGTTATGTTCCTTGCTATTTAATAGTATTTACTCGAATAATTTATATTTCTTTAATCGTATCTTTCAATTGTACCAAATTCCAGCTCGACTCTTCACGATTGAATCAAGAGGACATCTTTTGAGGACTCTCATCCCAGAGCTATCGTAATGGATCACGGATGGAAAAAAGTGAACAACACTGATTGCATCGCACGATGATTAAACGTGGAAGAGAAGATTATGAAGAAAAGAAAGGAATGTAGGAAGATGCGATGTAGCTGATAACGAAAGTTGGACATCTCGAAGATCCCTGCATTCTGTTAAAGTCAGAGTGGGATAATGCAGTTATATTTTTCTCTATCGAGAGAAGAAGACCCGTCCCACCTTTGGGATTATTCCCTTTATTATTAGCGTACAACAATCGATTTCTCACCTTCGGAGATAGTTGCGACGTCGTTCGGAAATTGGAAAGTAGAAAGAAAATTATTAGTATCATCGTTGTAATAAGAAAGCATTGAAAATATTTTAAATGTTTGGTGTAAAAATATGTATATGTAATGTTCAGAGAAACAGACTATTGTTTATTTAATAAAAGTAATATATAAATAGATCATGCGCATCATCTAGCGTGAACGTTGCCGTAATAGTTTCCGGAGACCTCGATGTTCGCAATTTCTCTCCACCATGGCATTCAACGCGTTAAAACATTAAATTATGTCAACAAATTAATTTATACAAACTTTTACAGTACGTACATTCGTTCGCCACTTTTTCTCAAGATACATTTTATTTTTACCTGCTGATATTATGTTGTTACATTATAGTGCTTATTATTATTCCTAATATCAAAATAATTAATATTGTGTAAATATTATTACCAACATCCCTATTCTTATTATTATTATGCGTATTATTATGATTACAGTTAACAAAAAAATTATTTATACTGATTTCATAATTAAGAATAAACTTATGAATGCTACTATTATTATTGGATTGTATCTGGCTTGCATACAAGTTGCGTCTCCTTGTCTCCCAGAAACGTATCAATTGTATCTTAGTTACCTTTAACGTACTTCAAAATTAATTCTTAATTACCTCTTCTTTATTTCTTAGTATCGCCTGATCGCGACTTCGCTGCTAATTACCCGTGTCTCTCCGTCTCATAGTTGCGTATAATAAAATAAAAATATAATCTTATAATATTAATATAAACATCTATTACTTTAAAATATTAATTTCAGAGCGGTTTTCTCTGGTAATATAAACATAAACGCATTTCTCCACGACTTTGACAGTTCGCGACTTAGTTTTCTCTAGCACTCCGACGTGTGCACCTCGTGATTCTCTTTTCTAAATGCTAGAACTTGTAAATTAATATTTTCGGTAATTTTATAATTATTTATTCGGTTTTTATAGCACGCGGGATAGAATAGAGTAATATTTAAACAATAGTTCGTTTATTTAAACAATAAAAATTCTGAATCGCGCGTGGGACTTAAAATAATTTGAATATAAACTTCTTGTACTTAAAAATTTTAATTTCGGAGCGGTTTTCTCTGGTAATATAAACATAAACGCACTTTTTCCCGACTTTGACAGTTCGCGACTTAGTTTGCTCTTGCACTCCGACGTGTGCACCTCGTGATTCTCTTTTCTAAACGCTAAAACTTATAAATTAATAATTTCGGTAATTTTATAATTATTTATACGGTTTTTATAGCACGCGGGATAGAATAGAGTAATATTTAAACAATAGTTCATTTATTTAAACATTGAAAAGTCTGAATCGCGTGGGACTTAAAATAATTTAAACATAAACTTCTACTACTTAAAAATTTTAATTTCGTAGCGGTTTTCTCTTGAGACATGAACATAAACGCACTTTTTCACGACTTTGACAGATCGCGACTTAGTTTGCTCTTGCACTCCGACGAGTGCACCTCGTGATCCTCTTTTCTAAATGCTAGAACTTGTAAATTAATATTTTCGGTAATTCTATAATTATTTATACGATTTTTATAGCACGCGGGATAGAATATAGTAATGTTTAAACAATGGTTCATTTATTGAAACATTGAAAAGTCTGAATCGCGCGCGGGACTTAAAATAATTTTGAATAAACTTCTAGTACTTAAAAATTATAATTTCGCAGCGGTTTTCTCTTGTGACATAAACATAAACGCACTTTTTCACGACTTTGACAGTTCGCGACTTAGTTTGCTCTTGCACTCCGACGTGTGCACTTCGTGATTCTCTTTTCTAAACGCTGAAACTTATAAATTAATATTTTCGGTAATTTTATAATTATCTAAACGATTTTTATAGCACGCGGGATAGAATAGAGTAATATTTAAACAATAGTTCGTTTATTTAAACAATAAAAATTCTGAATCGCGCGTGGGACTTAAAATAATTTTTATTTAAACTTCTAGTACTTAAAAATTATAATTTCGCAGCGGTTTTCTCTTGTGACATAAACATAAACGCACTTTTTCACGACTTTGACAGTTCGCGACTTAGTTTGCTCTTGCACTCCGACGTGTGCACTTCGTGATTCTCTTTTCTAAACGCTGAAACTTATAAATTAATATTTTCGGTAATTTTATAATTATCTAAACGATTTTTATAGCACGCGGGATAGAATAGAGTAATATTTAAACAATAGTTCGTTTATTTAAACAATAAAAATTATGAATCGCGCGTGGGACTTAAAATAATTTTTATTTAAACTTCTAGTACTTAAAAATTTTTATTTCGTAGCGGTTTTCTCTGGTAATATAAACATAAACGCACTTTTTCACGACTTTGACAGTTCGCGACTTAGTTTGCTCTTGCACTCCGACGTGTGCACTTCGTGATTCTCTTTTCTAAACGCTAAAACTATTAAATTAATAATTTCGGTAATTTTATAATTATTTATACGGTTTTTATAGCACGCGGGATAGAATAGAGTAATATTTAAACAATAGTTCGTTTATTTAAACAATAAAAATTCTGATTCGCGCGTGGGACTTAAAATAATTTGAATATAAACTTCTTGTACTTAAAAATTCTAATTTCGTAGCGGTTTTCTCTGGTAATATAAACATAAACGCACTTTTTCACGACTTTGACAGTTCGCGACTTAGTTTGCTCTTGCACTCGGATGTGTGCACTTCGTGATTCTCTTTTCTAAACGCTGAAACTTATAAATTAATAATTTCGATAATTTTATAATTATTTATACGGTTTTTATTGCACGCGGGATAGAATAGAGTAGTATTTAAACAATAGTTCGTTTATTTAAACAATAAAAATTCTGAATCGCGCGTGGGACTTAAAATAATTTTTATTTAAACTTCTAGTACTTAAAAATTTTAATTTCGTAGCGGTTTTCTCTGGTAATATAAACATAAACGCACTTTTTCACGACTTTGACAGTTCGCGACTTAGTTTGCTCTTGCACTCGGACGTGTGCACTTCGTGATTCTCTTTTCTAAACGCTAAAACTTATAAATTAATAATTTCGATAATTTTATAATTATTTATACGGTTTTTATAGCACGCGGGATAGAATAGAGTAGTATTTAAACAATAGTTCGTTTATTTAAACAATAAAAATTCTGAATCGCGCGTGGGACTTAAAATAATTTGAATATAAACTTCTTGTACTTAAAAATTATAATTTCGCAGCGGTTTTCTCTTGTGACATAAACATAAACGCACTTTTTCACGACTTTGACAGTTCGCGACTTAGTTTGCTCTTGCACTCCGACGTGTGCACTTCGTGATTCTCTTTTCTAAACGCTAAAACTTATAAATTAATATTTGCGGTAGTTTTATAATTATCTAAACGATTTTTATAGCACGCGGGATAGAATAAAGTAATATTTAAACAATAGTTTATTTATTTAAACATTAAAATGTTTGAATCGCGCGAGGGACTTAAAATAATTTTTATTTAAACTTCTAGTACTTAAAAATTTTTATTTCGGAGTAGTTGCCTAATATTTAAACAATTGTATATTTATTTAAACATTGAAAATTCGAAATCCCGATTACCCAATCATTTCTCCTTTGTCTTTTGAGGAGTAAGCATCTAAAATGTCTCAGTGTGCCTTCGCTGCAAGTATCAACGAACTTAAGGTAAATATATTTTGATATCTTACATTTCTTCAATAATTTATACTGTTTCTTATTATAACCATGATATTATTAATTTTGTTTTTATTTTGTTTTTTCAGTACGTCATTGCAATCGCTCGGGAACCAACGATGTTATCTTGTTTTGCTTAAATATGAATATTTCAAAGTAGAAGCAGTGTTTGTTCGTTCGCGTTTCGCGATTTAAGAAGCAAAAGTTTTTGCAACGTCTGCGTGCAATGCAGTCGTTAGAGTCAGTGTTTGTTCGCAACTTTATTAATTTTTTAACAGTCGCATAGGCTGTATTTATAAAGTCAGTAGAGTTTCGCGAATTAAATTCAGTGACCGTTCGTTAAAAAATAACTATCGCGATGTAGAGTCAGTGCATCATTGAAGATATTCTTGATGAACTTTGAAATTGACCTACCTAGTTTTCAACCACATACGGATCGTCCCTTCTCAATTACGACCTGAACGAGTGTTTTGGAGCCATCGCAGAACTTCTTAAGTAGTGAGTGAATTTTTAAGTCCCTCCAATCACTCAATCATGTCGAGGACGAAAGGTCCGAATCGGCACGGGTGATTGGTTGTAATTAATTAGTAGAAGAGCATTGAGTGACCACGAGTAAATTTCTTCGGAGATTTACTCGTGAATGGTTTCTTAGTTTTTCATTTATTTATTAGATTAGGATAGGGTCTTCTTGCTCAAACGCGTTTATAATTATTTGAGATTTTGAATATTTTAATACATTTTTAAATATTTTACTCGCGCGGAAATATGTAAAGAATCGATATTCTTACGTTCTAATAAAGAACGAGTAAGAAGACACTCGCGATGGATAGTCTCTGGATTACAAACGAAACTATGGATGATTTTATTACAATAATTAAAATATTCGTTTGTAAGAAGGAATGTCCAAGGGTTTGCTTTATATTTTTAAATAATTATTAATTAAATATTTAATCGATTTAAATTGATACAAAAAAGTCTCGATAGAGTCATTGGTTTTGAAAGAGAAAAATCGAGTAGAATGATTGCTAAAAAACAAAGAGACGTAGTCCGTAAGCCTAGATGATAAATTAATTATTTTTTAGCTCAGGATTTTCAGCAATTAATATACTATTATCTAATTTCTAATTTTTTTATAATTAATATCTATTTTCTCCCACTCTGCGAAAAAGTATCTTTCGAAAGGATAATAATAAGTTTTCAGATTCGTTATGGTTGTATTAGGGTTTTCTTTCATATCTTAGAATTTGGAATCAAATTTTGTCGTTACAGTTTTAGAGTGATAATCGATTAGGTTGAGGAACGAAGCAAAGAAGAGGCTATATGCCGAAGACAACATGTGAACAATTATTAGGCTATTGAGTTATTTTCAAAGGTTCACTAGGAACTTTTGAGAATGGCTCTTAGTTTTACTATGTTAATATTTTAATTTTACCATGTTGTCACTCAAAATGCTCTTATGGTGATGGGTGTAGGGGTGTAAATTTAAAAAACTGAGACGAAGTAACTTTCCGTAAATAATATTCCCACATTGCCACGCGTAGGCGAATAGGATTATTTCATATTTTATGCCTTTTTAATATTAAACTGTTTTTTAAAACTTGATTGAATTTATGATTCTAGTTTAATAAAATCAAATTTTACGTTAAAGTCGATTAATAAATTTAGCACATTTTTTCTTTTCTAAAGTTCAATTAAATTCATAATTTTATTTTAATAAAATCGAGTTCTATATTAAAATCACATATCTATGAAATGTAAAAGTAATATAATATTTCTTTAGATCAGTTTTTCATTAATATTTTTTTTCTTAGCTATTAACTTTAATTAAATTAAATTCAGAATTTTATCGTTCGTATAATTAATATACATATATACATATTCTTTCGTTTTCCTTATTTCTTTTCAGCTAGCTCTAAGTTGTGGGAACGCGAACACGGGAAGGAATAATTAATAAATAGGATTATCTTAACATTTAAACAATGTACGATATACGTAAAGTATAATTAATTAATATTTAAACAATAAGATATTCTTAGCAACGTTATAAAAATCATATACATGTATTGTCATTTACTATCGATTAATAGATATAATAATATTTTTTTCAGAGAGAATAATATTTATTTGTATTAATCGTTTATTTTTCTTAAGTTTAATCAAATTAAATTTAGCATTTTATCGTCCGTATAATTAATTTACATATATATTAATTCTTTTTTCTTTCCTTATTTCTTTTCAGCTAGGTCTAGATCGTGGGATCGCGAACACGTGAGGGAATAATTAATTAATATTTAAATAATAGGATATTCTTAGCAACGTTATAGAGAACACGTACATATATTATTATATATTATCGATTAATAAATATAATATTTCTTTCAGAGAGAATAATATTTATTTATATCTGTGTTCAGAATATTTCATTTCTTTTTAATTAATCCTTTATTTTTCTTATGTTTAATTAAATTAAATTCAGCATTTTATCGTTCGAATAATTACTGTCATTTCTATTTTTTCTTATTTACTGTCATTAATTATCCTCTATATATATCTCGGCTGGAAGCCATGGGTGTGTGCCTCCTCTGTGTGGGTTGCTGTCTCAGCATCTTATAGAGCTGCTTCTCTTTTATTCTCTTTCTGGAGCTCTCCTTTCTATTTCATATTTTGCATTCTTATTTACTATTATTAATTATGATTTATAAGTCTCGGGTGGGACCCATGGGAGGGGCCCATGGGTGTGGGCCTCTTTGCGGGTTACTGTCTCAGCATCTTATATAGCTGCTTCTCTTTTCTTCTCTTTCTGGGGCTCTCTTTTCTATTTCATATTTTTCATACTGATTTACTATTATCAATTATGATTTATAAGTCTCGGGTGGGACCCATGGGATGGGGATATGGGTGTGGGCCTCTGTGCGGATTGCTGTCTCAGCATCGTGTAGAGCTGCTTCTATATTTTTGTCTTTCTGCAGCTTTCTCTTGTATCTCATATTTTTTTTCTTTAATTATGTTCTTAATTATGTCATTAATATGTTATTTCTTTTCATTATGGCTTTTCAGATTTTTATTATGTTATTTCTATTTAATTATATTTTTATAGTTTTGATTATGTTTTTAATATATTTTTATTAATTATGATTTACAAGTTTTAGGTAGGAACTATTAGATGAAGCGGACTGTTGTTTCAGCAGCGTGCAGAGCTACTTCTATTTTCTTATCTTTCAGCAGCTCTCTTTTATTACTCATATTTTTCTTCTTTAATTATGTTTTTAATTATGTTTTTAATTATGTTTTTAATTATCTTATTAATATGTTATTTCTTTTCATTATGTCTTTTCAGATTTATATTATGTTATTTCTTTTCATTATGTCTTTTCAGATTTATATTATGTTATTTCTTTTTAATTATGTTTTTATGGTTTTAATTATGTTTTTAATATATTCTTTTTAATTATAATTTACAGGTTTTAGGTAGGAACCATTAGATGAAGCGGACTGTTGTTTCAGCAGCGTGCAGAGCTACTTCTATTTTCTTATCTTTCAGCAGCTCTCTTTTATTACTCATATTTTTCTTCTTTAATTATGTTTTTAATTATGTTTTTAATTATGTTTTTAATTATGTTATTAATATGTTATTTCTTTTTATTATGTCTTTTTAGAATTTAATTATGTTATTTTCTTTTAATTATGTTTTTATGTTTTTAGGTTTGTTATTAATATATTCTTATTAATTTTCATTTTTAAGCATTAGGTAGGACCCATGAAATGAAGAGGACTGTTCTTTCAGCATTATTATGTTTTATTTTATATATTCTTTTCTTTTTCTTATTTTCCTCTTAACTTCTTTTTTTCCAGGATAGATCATCGAGATTCACTTGCGGTCGGATGCGTCATCCTAGCATGACATGGATTCATCATCGATTTTTACGCGCGAATACGGGCAGGATAGGAGAACACTCGCACGCTTGTCGGCAAGCACAGGCGTGGGTGTTTGCGGGCGCGACTAAATTTCGTTTGATTGTTCGAATCGAAAACGTGAATTTAGAGTAGAGTCACCGTTTTTCTAACACTCACGTGAATGAACGCGGGCGCGACTTAAAAGTCCTACCGGGGACTTCGTTTAAATTTGCTCGAATATTCGATTAGATTACCTCGCGAACGCGTTTTTTTAGAGTAGAGTCACCGTTTTCCGAACACTTGCGTGGGTGTCCGGGCGCGATTAAAAGTCCTATCATGGACTTCGTTTTAGTGTTGAAATGGGTGCGCGAACGGTTTACCTTGTAGTGCTGTACATAGCTAGCTGATGTTATGATAATCCTCATATTTGGTAGCGGGGCGGAAATCCCGACAAATATCATGGAAAGTCTAAATATCGGTTAGCATATGTCACTTTGGATTTCAACTTAGAGTCACCGTTATTATCTAACACTCACGTGTGTTCGCGTGCGCGATTAAAAGTCCTACCGGGGACTTCGTTTTGTTTCCTCGAATATTCGATTAGTTTATTTAGAGTAGAGTCATCGTTTTTCGAACAATTGCGTGGGTGTCCGGGCGCGATTAAAAGTCCTATCATGGACTTCGTTGTAATGTTGAAATTCGGGGTGCGCTTCGGATTTCAACTTAGAGTCACCGTTTTTCTAACACTCACGTGAATGTTCGCTTGCGCGATTCAAAGTCCTACCGGGGACTTTGTTTTATTTCTTCGACATTTCGATTAGATTACTTCGCGAATTTGGATAGGACAGTAGAATCTACGTAATTATAACACACGTGAGTGTCGCGAACGCGATTAATGCGCTTTGATTGTTCGAAATTCGGAAGCACGAATTTAGATGTGCTTAATAATCCGTTATTCCCGAGGCGAGGGTGTTGAACGGTAAAGCTCTCTGTAAGTGGGGTCCCTGTAGCTGAGGCTAGATACCTCCTGTTAGCTAAGTCGCCCTAAATATCCGAAGCGGAAGGCATAAGGGATCGGTATCGCGGAACGCGGATTTTAGAGTAAAGTAGAGTCACCGTTAGCTCGTGGGTCTCCACATGCAGCAACCTCCACGTGGTGAGACCTGGGTCGTTAATACTTGCAAAGTTTAATTATAAATCTTATAATGCAAGTATTATCGAGCGAATGGCTGCATATTGTATTACTTTTCCATAATTTTTTTAATCTAATTCCAACTAAACATTAACATATTTCCATCTTATATAGCTAATAATACTTCGAAAGAAGAAATATCACAGAATTTATTGTACAATAATTTCTTAGACGAACTAAAAGGAAATTTTTCTATCGCACTTTTTTGTCCGCTGTTATTTCTATTTATTCTTATTTACTCTCACTAATTATCCTTTATATATCTCGGGTGGGACCCATGGGAGGGGCCTGTGGGCGAGGGCTTCTGTGCGGGTTGCTGTCACAGCATCATATAAAACTTTTTCTCTTGTCTTATCTTTTTTGGGGTCTCTATTCTTCTCTTTCTGGGGCTATTTTTTCTTACTCCGGCTCTCGTTTCTATCTCATATTTTTCCTTTTGAATTATGGTTTCAATTATGTTATCATTATGTTATTTCCTTTTAATTATGTATTCTTAATATTTATTTATGTTGTTTCTTTCTAATTATGTATTTAATTGTGTGTCTAATTATGTGTTTATGTGTTTATGTTTCTAATTATGTTTTAATTATGTTCTTAATTATGTTTTTAATATATTCTTATTAATTATGATTTATAGGTCTTAGGTAGGATCCATGGAATGGTGCTGAGCTGCACTTTTATTGTTTCTTTCTCTAGCTTTCTTATTTATTTATATATGTTCATTTTCTATATTATTTACTTATTATTATATTTATTTTCTATTTATAATCTATGTGTATATTATGTTTTATTTTATATATTTTTTTGCTTTCTCTTATTTTTCCTTAGCTTCTTTTTTTCAGGATAGATCATCGAGGGATAGGTTCATCTGCGCCCGGATCATACATCGTATGGCAGGATTCATCATCGATTTTTACGCGAGAATACGGGAAGGATAGGAAGAACACTGGCGCGCGTGTCGGCGGGCACAGGCGTAGGTGTTCTCGGGCGCGATTATATATCGTTTGATTGTTCGTATCGAAATCGCGAATTCTAGAGTAGAGTCATCGTTCTTCTAACACTCGCGTGGGTGTTCGGGCGCGATTAAAGGTCCTACCGTGGACTTCGTTTTGATTTCTTTAAAATCTCGATGGGGGTACTTCGCGAATTTCGGCTTAACAGTAGAATCTACGTAATTATAACACACACGTGAGTGTCGCGACGCGATTAGTATTTCTAAGGAGTGCGCTTTGTTTGTTCGAGATTCGGAAAGCACGAATTCGGATGTGCTTAATAACCCGTCATGTCTGAAGCGGACGGTGCTAATGGTGGAGCTATCTGTAAGAGGTGTGTAGTAGCTAAAGCTACACATACCCTGTTAGCTAAGAAGCCAATGCATTGAAGCGGAAAGGTATGGCGGATCGGTATCGCGGAACGCGGATTTTAGAGTAGAGTCACCGTTAGCCCGTGGGTCTCCAATTGCAGCAACCTCCACGTGGTGGGACCTGGGTCGTTAATACTAGCAAAGTCTAATTGTAAATCATATAACGCAAGTATTATCGGGCGAATGGCTGCATGTCTTTATCCGACTTAAACATTTTTTCATTTCATATCTTACTAAACGTTAATGTACTTTTATTTTACTTAGCTATTTATGTTAGAATACCTAAAGATAAGAGTAGATGTTAAAGAATTTTTAAATAATTTCTTAGAAAAATATATTGAAAAGTTTTTAATTGTCTTAATAATTTAATTAAACAATATGACATTTCGTAAAGCGTTTCATAGCTCTTAAAACGCGTTAGATAAAATTGCTATCTTTCGCTCTTTCTTGTTCGGAACTTCTAAGAAGGAACACTGGAAGTACGATACGAGATACTACAAACATTTCGACGTTTACACCTCGGAGTACGAAAGGAGACTGACGTGGTATCTCGAATCGTCCTTCGAATGGTCCTTTATTGTTGTCATTATCGATCGACGAAGGTTCACTGAAAACTATTTAATCTAACCCATCTTACGTGCTATGAAACGCTTTACGAAATGTAAAATTATTTAATTATTGTCTCATCTTACTACGAGTATATGTACATTGTTTAAATAATTATAAAATGACTGTGTCTATATGATGAGTGAATGTACCTGTACGGAGAGATATCATTTCGACGTTTACACCACGGAGAAAGAAAGGTGACTGACGTGGTATCTCGTATCGTCCTTCGAATGGTCCTTTCTTGTTGTCATTATCGATCGACGAAGGTTCACTGAAAACTATTTAATCTAACGCATCTTACGTGCTATGAAACGCTTTACGAAATGTAAAATTATTTAATTAATGTCTCATCGTACTACGAGTGTATGTACATTGTTTAAATAATTATAAAATGACTGTGTCTATATGACGAGTGAATGTATCGGTAAGGAAAGATATCATTTCGACGTTTACACCTCGGAGTACGAAAGGAGACTGACGTGGTATCTCGTATCGTCCTTCGAATGGTCCTTTCTTGTTGTCATTATCGATCGACGAAGGTTCACTGAAAACTATTTAATCTAACCCATCTTACGTGCTATGAAACGCTTTACGAAATGTAAAATTATTTAATTAATGTCTCATCGTACTACGAGTGTATGTACATTGTTTAAATAATTATAAAATGACTGTGTCTATATGACGAGTGAATGTATCGGTAAGGAAAGATATCATTTCGACGTTTACACCTCGGAGTACGAAAGGAGACTGACGTGGTATCCCGTATTGTCCTTCAAATGGTTCTTCCTTGTTGTCATTATCGATCGACGAAGATTGACTGAAAACTATTTAATCTAACGCATCTTACGTGCTATGAAACGCTTTACGAAATGTAATATTTTTTTTTCTCTATTATAATATTATGATAATATTATTATAATAATATAATAATTTTATTAGAATCATCGTTATATTAAGAAAGCATTGAAAATATTTTAAATGATTGGTGTAAAAATTTTTATATGTACTGTTCAGAGAAACAGAATATTGCTTATTTAATAAAAGTAAGAAATAAACAGTTCATACGCATCATCTAGCATGGATGTTGACGCAGTAGTCCCCGAAGCCCTAGTTGTTCGCAATTTCTCTCCACCATAGCATTAAACGTGTTAATACATTAAATTATGTCAACACATTAATTAATACAAACATTTACACTACGTACATTTGTTCGCCACTTTTTCTCAAGATATATTCTATTTTTACCTGCTGTAGTTATGTTATTACATTGTAGTGCTTATTCTTATTACTAATATCAAAATAATTATTACTGTGTAAAGATTATTACCAATATCCCTATTCTTACTATTATTATACGTATTATTATGATTATAGTTAACAAAAAAAATTATTTATACTGTTTCTATAATTAAGAAGAAACTTATGAATGCTACTATTATTATTGTATTGTATTGTACGAGTTGCGTCTGTTTCTCTCCCAGAAACGTATTAGTTGTTTCTTAGTTTCCACTTACATATTTCTTAATTACTTCTTAATTACTCTTATTTATTTCTGGTTACGTCCGTAGTAGTTTTAGGTTTACTCCGGAATTGTGACTGGTTACGTCCGTAGTTTTTTTTTCCTGGTACCTTCCGGAATTGTGCCTGGTTACGTCCGTAGATTTTTATTTATTTTTTCATTTTTTTTCCCTGGTTCCTTACGGAGTTGTGACTGCCTACGTTCGTAGTTTCTTTTTCCTTTTGTTTTTCCTGGTTCCTTCCGCAGTTTTGACTGGATACGTGCGTAGTTTTCATATTCTTTTTTTTCTGGTTTCTTCCGGAGTTGTGAATGGTTACGTTCATAGTTTTTTTTATTTATTTTTCCTTTTTCTTCCTGGTTCCTTCCGGAGCTGTGACTGGCTACGTCCGTCGTTTTTTTTTCCATTTTTTTTTTCGTGGTTTCTGCTGGAGTTGTGCCTGGTTACGTTCATAGCTTTTTTATTTATTTATTTCTTTCCTGGTTCCTTCCGGAGTTGTGACTGGCTACATCAGCAGTTTTTTTATTTATTTTTTTTTTCTTGTTCCTTTCGGAGTTGTGCCTGGTTACGTCCATAGTTTTTTTATTTATTTATTTTTTTCCTGGTTCCTTCCTGAGTTGTGACTGGATAAGTCCGTAGTTTTTTTATTTACTTTTTCTTTTTTATTTCCTGGTTCCTTCCGGAGTTGTGACTGCCTACGTTCGTAGTTTTTTTTCCTTTTTTTCTCCTGGTTCCTTCCGGAGTTGTGACTGGCTACATCCGTAGTTTTTTTTCCTGGTTGCTTCCAGAGTTGTGCCTGGTTACGTCCGTAGTTTTTTTATTTTTTTCTTCTTTTTTTTTACTATTCCCTTCCGGAGTTGTGATTGGCTACGTCCGTAGTTTTTTGTTCTTTATTTTTCCTGGTTATTTCCGGATTTGTGTTTGGTTTCGTTCGTGGTTTTTTTTTCTTTTTCTTTCCTGGTTCCTTCCGCAGTTTTGACTGCTTACGTGCGTAGTTTACATTTTCTTTTTTTTCTGGTTCCTTCCGGAGTTGTGCCTGGTTACGTTCATAGTTTTTTTTTATTTATTTTTACCTCTCTTTCCTGGTTCCTTCCGGAGCTCTGACTGGCTACGTCCGTATTTTTTTTTCCATATTTTTTTCGTGGTTTCTGCTTGAGTTGTGCCTGGTTACGTCCATAGTTCTTTTATTTATTTGTTTTTTTCCTGGTTCCTTCCAGAGTAGTGACTGGCTACGTCCGTAGTTTTTTTTTCCATTTTTTTTTTCGTGGTTTCTGCTGGAGTTGTGCCTGGTTACGTTCATAGTTTTTTTATTTATTTATTTCTTTCCTGGTTCCTTCCGAAGTTGTGACTGGCTACGTCCGCAGTTTTTTTATTTATTTTTTTTTCCTGGTTCCTTTCGGAGTTGTGCCTGGTTACGTCCATAGTTATTTTATTTATTTATATTTTTCCTGGTTCCTTCTGGAGTTGTGACTGGATAAGTCCGTAGTTTTTTTATTTACTTTTTCTTTTTTATTTCCTGGTTCCTTCCGGAGTTGTGACTGCCTACGTTCGTAGTTTTTTTTCCTTTTTTTCTCCTGGTTCCTTCCGGAGTTGTGACTGGCTACATCCGTAGTTTTTTTTCCTGGTTGCTTCCAGAGTTGTGCCTGGTTACGTCCGTAGTTTTTTTATTTTTTTCTTCTTTTTTTTTACTGTTCCCTTCCGGAGTTGTGATTGGCTACGTCCGTAGTTTTTTGTTCTTTATTTTTCCTGGTTCTTTCCGGATTTGTGTTTGGTTTCATTCGTGGTTTTTTTTTCTTTTTCTTTCCTGGTTCCTTCCGCAGTTTTGACTGCTTATGTGCGTAGTTTACATTTTCTTTTTTTTCTGGTTACTTCCGGAGTTGTGCCTGGTTACGTTCATAGTTTTTTTTATTTATTTTTCCCTTTCTTTCCTGGTTCCTTCCGGAGCTCTGACTGGCTACGTCCGTAGTTTTTTTTTCCATTTTTTTTTTCGTGGTTTCTGCTGGAGTTGTGCCTGGTTACCTTCATAGTTTTTTTATTTATTTGTTTTTTTCCTGGTTCCTTCCGGAGTAGTGACTGGCTACGTCCGCAGTTTTTTTATTTATTTTTTCTTCCTGGTTCCTTACGGAATTGTGCCTGGTTACGTCCATAGTTTATTTATTTATTTATTTTTTTCCTGGTTCCTTCCGGAGTTGTGACTGGCTACGTCCGTAGTTTTTTGTTCTTTATTTTTCCTGGTTCTTTCCGGATTTGTGTTTGGTTTCGTTCGTGGTTTTTTTTCTTTTTCTTTCCTGGTTCCTTCCGCAGTTTTGACTGCTTACGTGCGTAGTTTACATTTTCTTTTTTTTCTGGTTCCTTACGGAGTTGTGCCTGGTTACGTTCATAGTTTTTTTTATTTATTTTTCCCTTTCTTTCCTGGTTCCATCCGGAGCTCTGACTGGCTACGTCCGTATTTTTTTTTCCATTTTTTTTTCGTGGTTTCTGCTTGAGTTGTGCCTGGTTACGTCCATAGTTCTTTTATTTATTTGTTTTTTTCATGGTTCCTTCCGGAGTAGTGACTGGCTACGTCCGTAGTTTTTTTTTCCATTTTTTTTTTCGTGGTTTCTGCTGGAGTTGTGCCTGGTTACGTTCATAGTTTTTTATTTATTTATTTTTTTCCTGGTTCCTTCCGGAGTTATGACTGGCTACGTCCGCAGTTTTTTTATTTATTTTTTCTTCTTTTTTCCTGGTTCCTTCCGGAGTTTTGACTGCCAACGTTCGCAGTTTTTTTTTCCTTTTTTTTCCTGGTTCCTTCCGGAATTGTGACTGGCTACGTCCGCTGTTTTTTTATTTACTTTTTCTTTTTTATTTCCTGGTTCCTTCCGGAGTTGTGACTGCCTACGTTCGTAGTTTTTTTTCCTTTTTTTCTCCTGGTTCCTTCCGGAGTTGTGACTGGCTACATCCGTAGTTTTTTTTCCTGGTTGCTTCCAGAGTTGTGCCTGGTTACGTCCGTAGTTTTTTTATTTTTTTCTTCTTTTTTTTTACTGTTCCCTTCCGGAGTTGTGATTGGCTACGTCCGTAGTTTTTTGTTCTTTATTTTTCCTGGTTCTTTCCGGATTTGTGTTTGGTTTCATTCGTGGTTTTTTTTTCTTTTTCTTTCCTGGTTCCTTCCGCAGTTTTGACTGCTTATGTGCGTAGTTTACATTTTCTTTTTTTTCTGGTTACTTCCGGAGTTGTGCCTGGTTACGTTCATAGTTTTTTTTATTTATTTTTCCCTTTCTTTCCTGGTTCCTTCCGGAGCTCTGACTGGCTACGTCCGTAGTTTTTTTTTCCATTTTTTTTTTCGTGGTTTCTGCTGGAGTTGTGCCTGGTTACCTTCATAGTTTTTTTATTTATTTGTTTTTTTCCTGGTTCCTTCCGGAGTAGTGACTGGCTACGTCCGTAGTTTTTTTTTCCATTTTTTTTTTCGTGGTTTCTGCTGGAGTTGTGCCTGGTTACGTTCATAGTTTTTTTATTTATTTATTTTTTTCCTGGTTCCTTCCGGAGTTATGACTGGCTACGTCCGCAGTTTTTTTATTTATTTTTTCTTCTTTTTTCCTGGTTCCTTCCGGAGTTTTGACTGCCAACGTTCGCAGTTTTTTTTTCCTTTTTTTTCATGGTTCCTTCCGGAATTGTGACTGGCTACGTCCGCAGTTTTTTTATTTATTTTATTTTCCTGGTTCCTTTCGGAGTTGTGCCTGCTTACGTCCATAGTTTTTTTATTTATTTATTTTTTTCCTGGTTCCTTCCGAAGTTGTGACTGGCTACGTCCGCAGTTTTTTATTTATTTTTTCTTCTTTTTTCCTGGTTCCTTCCGGAGTTTTGACTGCCAACGTTCGCAGTTTTTTTTTCCTTTTTTTTTCCTGGTTCCTTCCGGAGTTGTGACTGGCTACGTCCGTTGTTTTTTTATTTTCTTCTTCTTTTTTTTACTGGTCCCTTCCGGAGTTGTGACTGGCTATGTCCGTAGTTTTTTGTTCTTCTTTTTTCCTGGTACTTTCCGGATTTGTGTTTGGTTACGTTCGTGGTTTTTATTCAATTTTTTTTCCTGGTTCCTTCCAGAGTTTTGACTGGCTACGTGCGTAGTTTTCATTTTCTTTTTTTTCTGGTTCCTTCCGGAGTTGTGCCTGGTTACGTTCATAGTTTTTTTTATTTATTTTTCCTTTTTTTTCCTGGTTCCATCCGGAGTTGTGACTGGCTACGTCCGTAGTTTTATGTTCTTTTTTTTCCTGATTCTTTCCGGATTTGTGACTGGTTACGTTCCAGGTTTTTTTTCTTTTTCTTTCCTGGTTCCTTCCGCAGTTGTGACTGGCTACGACCGTAGGTTTTTTATTTATTTTTTCTTTTTTTTTTCCTGGTTCCTTCCAGAGTTTTGACTGGCTACGTGCGTAGTTTTCACTTTCTTTTTGCTTGTTTCTTCCGGAGTTGTGAATGGTTACGTTCATAGTTTTTTTTATTTATTTTTCCATTTTTTCCTGGTTCCTTCCGGTTCTGAGACTGGATACGTTCGTAGTTTCCTTGTCCATTTTTTTTTCGTGGTTTCAGCTGGAGTTGTGCCTGGTTACGTACATAGTTTTTTTATTTATTTATTTTTTTCCTAGTCCCTTCCGGAGTTGTGACTGGCTACGTCCGTTGTTTTTTGTTCTTTTTTTTTCCTGGTTCTTTCTGGATTATTGTTTGATTACGTTCTTGGTTTTTTTTTCATTTTTTTTCCTGGTTTCTTCCGCAGTTTTGACTGGCTACGTGCGTAGTTTTCACTACAATTTTTTCCTGGTTCCTTCCGGAGCTGTGACTGGCTACGTCCGTAGTTTTTTTTTCCATTTTTTTTCGTGGTTTCTGCTGGAGTTGTGCCTGGTTACGTTCATAGTCTTTTTATTTATTTATTTTTTTCCTGGTTCCTTCCGAAGTTGTGACTGGCAACGTCCATAGTTTTTTTTATATACCTTTTCTTTTCCTTCTCCTGGTTCCTTCTGGGGTTGTGACTGCCTACGATCGTAGTTTTTTTTCCTTTTTTTTCCTGGTTCCTTCCGGAGTTGTGACTGGCTACGTCCGTAGTTTTTCATTCCTGGTTGTTTCCAGAGTTGTGCCTGGTTACGTCTGTAGTTTTTTTATTTTATTCTTCTTTTTTTTTACTGTTCCCTACCGGAGTTGTGACTGGCTACGTCCGTAGTTTTTTATTCTTTATTTTTCCTGATTCATTCCGGATTTGTGTTTGGTTTCGTTCGTGGTTTTTTTTTCTTTTTCTTTCCTGGTTCCTTCCGCAGTTTTGACTGGCTACGTGCGTAGTTTTCATTTTCTTTTTTTTCTGGTTCCTTCCAGAGTTGTGCCTGGTTACGTTCATAGTTTTTTTTTATTTATTTTTCCCTTTCTTTCCTGGTTCCTTCCGGAGCTCTGACTGGCTACGTCCTTATTTTTTATTTCCATTTTTTGTCGTGGATTCTGCTGGAGTTGTGCCTGGTTACGTCCATAGTTTTGTTATCTATTTATTTTTTTCCTGGTTCCTTCCGGAGTTGTGACTGGCTACGTCCGCAGTTTTTTTATTTATTTTTTCTTCCTGGTTCCTTACGGAATTGTGCCTGGTTACGTCCATAGTTTATTTATTTATTTTTTTTTTTCCTGGTTCCTTCCGGAGTTATGACTGGCTAAGTCCGTAGTTTTATAATTTATTTTTTCATCTTTTTTCCTGGTTCCTTCCGGAGTTTTGACTGCCAACGTTCGTAGTTTTTTTTTCCTTTTTTTTTCCTGGTTCCTTCCGGAGTTGTGACTGGCTACGTCCGTTGTTTTTTTATTTTCTTCTTCTTTTTTTTACTGGTCCCTTCCGGAGTTGTGACTGGCTATGTCCGTAGTTTTTTGTTCTTCTTTTTTCCTGGTTCTTTCCGGATTTGTGTTTGGTTACGGTCGTGGTTTTTATTCATTTTTTTTCCTGGTTCCTTCCAGAGTTTTGACTGGCTACGTGCGTAGTTTTCATTTTCTTTTTTTTCTGGTTCCTTCCGGAGTTGTGCCTGGTTACGTTTATAGTTTTTTTTATTTATTTTTCCTTTTTTTCCTGGTTCTTTCCGGATTTGTGACTGGTTACGTTCCTGGTTATTTTTCTTTTTCTTTCCTGGTTCCTTCCGCAGTTGTGACTGGCTACGACCGTAGGTTTTTTATTTATTTTTTCTTTTTTTTTTCCTGGTTCCTTCCAGAGATTTGACTGGCTACGTGCGTAGTTTTCACTTTCTTTTTTTCCTGGTTCCTTCCGGAGTTGTGACTGGCAACGTCCATAGTTTTTTTTATATACATTTTCTTTTTTTTTTCCTGGTTCCTTCTGGAGTTGTGACTGCCTACGATCGTAGTTTTTTTTCCTTTTTTTTCCTTGTTCCCTACCGGAGTTGTGACTGGCTACTTCCGTAGTTTTTTGTTCTTTATTTTTCCTGGTTCTTTCCGGATTTGTGTTTGGTTTCGTTCATGGTTTTTTTTTCTTTTTCTTTCCTGGTTCCTTCCGCAGTTTTGACTGTTTACGTGCGTAGTTTACATTTTCTTTTTTTTCTGGTTCCTTCCGGAGTTGTGCCTGGTTACGTTCATAGTTTTTTTTATTTATTTTTCCCTTTCTTTCCTGGTTCCATCCGGAGCTCTGACTGGCTACGTCCGTATTTTTTTTTCCATTTTTTTTTCGTGGTTTCTGCTTGAGTTGTGCCTGGTTACGTCCATAGTTCTTCTATTTATTTGTTTTTTTCATGGTTCCTTCCGGAGTAGTGACTGGCTACGTCCGTAGTTTTTTTTTCCATTTTTTTTTTCGTGGTTTCTGCTGGAGTTGTGCCTGGTTACGTTCATAGTTTTTTTATTTATTTATTTTTTTCCTGGTTCCTTCCGGAGTTATGACTGGCTACGTCCGCAGTTTTTTTATTTATTTTTTCTTCTTTTTTCCTGGTTCCTTCCGGAGTTTTGACTGCCAACGTTCGCAGTTTTTTTTTCCTTTTTTTTCCTGGTTCCTTCCGGAGTTGTGACTGGCTATGTCCGTAGTTTTTGTTCTTCTTTTTTCCTGGTTCTTTCCGGATTTGTGTTTGGTTACGTTCGTGGTTTTTATTCATTTTTTTTCCTGGTTCCTTCCAGAGTTTTGACTGGCTACGTGCGTAGTTTTCATTTTCTTTTATTTCTGGTTCCTTCCGGAGTTGTGCCTGGTTACGTTCATAGTTTTTTTTATTTATTTTTCCTTTTTTTTCCTGGTTCCTTCCGGAGTTGTGACTGGCTACGTCCGTAGTTTTATGTTCTTTTTTTTACCTGGTTCTTTCCGGATTTGTGACTGGTTACGTTCCAGGTTTTTTTTCTTTTTCTTTCCTGGTTCCTTCCGCAGTTGTGACTGGCTACGACCGTAGGTTTTTTATTTATTTTTTCTTTTTTTTTTCCTGGTTCCTTCCAGAGTTTTGACTGGCTACGTGCGTAGTTTTCACTTTCTTTTTCTCTTGTTTCTTCCGGAGTTGTGAATGGTTACGTTCATAGTTCTTTTTATTTATTTTTCCATTTTTTCCTGGTTCCTTCCGGTTCTGTGACTGGATACGTCCGTAGTTTCCTTTTTCATTTTTTTTTCGTGGTTTCAGCTGGAGTTGTGCCTGGTTACGTACATAGTTATTTTATTTATTTATTTTTTTCCTAGTTCCTTCCGGAGTTGTGACTGGCTACGTCCGTAGTTTTTTATTCCTTGTTGTTTCCAGAGTTGTGCCTGGTTACGTCCGTAGTTTTTTTATTTTATTCTTCTTTTTTTTTACTGTTCCCTACCGGAGTTGTGACTGGCTACGTCCGTAGTTTTTTATTCTTTATTTTTCCTGGTTCATTCCGGATTTGTGTTTGGTTTCGTTCGTGGTTTCTTTTTCTTTTTCTTTCCTGGTTCCTTCCGCAGTTTTGACTGGCTACGTGCGTAGTTTTCATTTTCTATTTTTTCTGGTTCCTTCCAGAGTTGTGCCTGGTTACGTTCATAGTTTTTTTTTATTTATTTTTCCCTTTCTTTCCTGGTTCCTTCCGGAGCTCTGACTGGCTACGTCCTTATTTTTTATTTCCATTTTTTGTCGTGGATTCTGCTGGAGTTGTGCCTGGTTACGTCCATAGTTTTGTTATCTATTTATTTTTTTCCTGGTTCCTTCCGGAGTTGTGACTGGCTACGTCCGCAGTTTTTTTATTTATTTTTTCTTCCTGGTTCCTTACGGAATTGTGCCTGGTTACGTCCGTTGTTTTTTTATTTTCTTCTTCTTTTTTTTACTGGTCCCTTCCGGAGTTGTGACTGGCTATGTCCGTAGTTTTTTGTTCTTCTTTTTTCCTGGTTCTTTCCGGATTTGTGTTTGGTTACGGTCGTGGTTTTTATTCATTTTTTTTCCTGGTTCCTTCCAGAGTTTTGACTGGCTACGTGCGTAGTTTTCATTTTCTTTTTTTTCTGGTTCCTTCCGGAGTTGTGCCTGGTTACGTTTATAGTTTTTT
The DNA here is from genome assembly GCF_910589235.1 of Vespa crabro. Lineage (NCBI taxonomy): Eukaryota > Metazoa > Arthropoda > Insecta > Hymenoptera > Vespidae > Vespa > Vespa crabro. Next base: position 6,354,648 of record NC_060967.1, read on the forward strand.
TTATTTATTTTTCCTTTTTTTCCTGGTTCTTTCCGGATTTGTGACTGGTTACGTTCCTGGTTATTTTTCTTTTTCTTTCCTGGTTCCTTCCGCAGTTGTGACTGGCTACGACCGTAGGTTTTTTATTTATTTTTTCTTTTTTTTTTCCTGGTTCCTTCCAGAGATTTGACTGGCTACGTGCGTAGTTTTCACTTTCTTTTTTTCCTGGTTCCTTCCGGAGTTGTGACTGGCAACGTCCATAGTTTTTTTTATATACATTTTCTTTTTTTTTTCCTGGTTCCTTCTGGAGTTGTGACTGCCTACGATCGTAGTTTTTTTTCCTTTTTTTTCCTTGTTCCCTACCGGAGTTGTGACTGGCTACGTCCGTAGTTTTTTGTTCTTTATTTTTCCTGGTTCTTTCCGGATTTGTGTTTGGTTTCGTTCATGGTTTTTTTTTCTTTTTCTTTCCTGGTTCCTTCCGCAGTTTTGACTGTTTACGTGCGTAGTTTACATTTTCTTTTTTTTCTGGTTCCTTCCGGAGTTGTGCCTGGTTACGTTCATAGTTTTTTTTATTTATTTTTCCCTTTCTTTCCTGGTTCCATCCGGAGCTCTGACTGGCTACGTCCGTATTTTTTTTTCCATTTTTTTTTCGTGGTTTCTGCTTGAGTTGTGCCTGGTTACGTCCATAGTTCTTTTATTTATTTGTTTTTTTCATGGTTCCTTCCGGAGTAGTGACTGGCTACGTCCGTAGTTTTTTTTTCCATTTTTTTTTGCGTGGTTTCTGCTGGAGTAGTGCCTGGTTACGTTCATAGTTTTTTTATTTATTTATTTTTTTCCTGGTTCCTTCCGGAGTTATGACTGGCTACGTCCGCAGATTTTTTATTTATTTTTTCTTCTTTTTTCCTGGTTCCTTCCGGAGTTTTGACTGCCAACGTTCGCAGTTTTTTTTTCCTTTTTTTTCCTGGTTCCTTCCGGAGTTGTGACTGGCTATGTCCGTAGTTTTTGTTCTTCTTTTTTCCTGGTTCTTTCCGGATTTGTGTTTGGTTACGTTCGTGGTTTTTATTCATTTTTTTTCCTGGTTCCTTCCAGAGTTTTGACTGGCTACGTGCGTAGTTTTCATTTTCTTTTATTTCTGGTTCCTTCCGGAGTTGTGCCTGGTTACGTTCATAGTTTTTTTTATTTATTTTTCCTTTTTTTTCCTGGTTCCTTCCGGAGTTGTGACTGGCTACGTCCGTAGTTTTATGTTCTTTTTTTTACCTGGTTCTTTCCGGATTTGTGACTGGTTACGTTCCAGGTTTTTTTTCTTTTTCTTTCCTGGTTCCTTCCGCAGTTGTGACTGGCTACGACCGTAGGTTTTTTATTTATTTTTTCTTTTTTTTTTCCTGGTTCCTTCCAGAGTTTTGACTGGCTACGTGCGTAGTTTTCACTTTCTTTTTTTCTTGTTTCTTCCGGAGTTGTGAATGGTTACGTTCATAGTTCTTTTTATTTATTTTTCCATTTTTTCCTGGTTCCTTCCGGTTCTGTGACTGGATACGTCCGTAGTTTCCTTTTCCATTTTTTTTTCGTGGTTTCAGCTGGAGTTGTGCCTGGTTACGTACATAGTTATTTTATTTATTTATTTTTTTCCTAGTTCCTTCCGGAGTTGTGACTGGCTACGTCCGTTGTTTTTTGTTCTTTTTTTTTCCTGGTTCTTTCCGGATTGTTGTTTGATTACGTTCTTGGTTTTTTTTTCTTTTTTTTTCCTGGTTTCTTCCGCAGTTTTGACTGGCTACGTGCGTAGTTTTCACTACATTTTTTTCCTGGTTCCTTCCGGAGCTGTGACTGGCTACGTCCGTAGTTTTTTTTTCCATTTTTTTTCGTGGTTTCTGCTGGAGTTGTGCCTGGTTACGTCCATAGTTTTGTTATCTATTTATTTATTTCCTGGTTCCTTCCGGAGTTATGACTGGCTACGTCCGCAGTTTTTTTATTTATTTTATTTTCCTGGTTCCTTTCGGAGTTGTGCCTGCTTACGTCCATAGTTTTTTTATTTATTTATTTTTTTCCTGGTTCCTTCCGAAGTTGTGACTGGCTACGTCCGCAGTTTTTTTATTTATTTTTTCTTCTTTTTTCCTGGTTCCTTCCGGAGTTTTGACTGCCAATGTTCGCAGTTTTTTTTTCCTTTTTTTTTCCTGGTTCCTTCCGGAATTGTGACTGGCTACGTCCGTTGTTTTTTTATTTTCTTCTTCTTTTTTTTACTGGTCCCTTCCGGAGTTGTGACTGGCTATGTCCGTAGTTTTTTGTTCTTCTTTTTTCCTGGTTCTTTCCGGATTTGTGTTTGGTTACGTTCGTGGTTTTTATTCAATTTTTTTTCCTGGTTCCTTCCAGAGTTTTGACTGGCTACGTGCGTAGTTTTCATTTTCTTTTTTTTCTGGTTCGTTCCGGAGTTGTGCCTGGTTACGTTCATAGTTTTTTTTATTTATTTTTCCTTTTTTTTCCTGGTTCCATCCGGAGTTGTGACTGGCTACGTCCGTAGTTTTTTGTTCTTTTTTTTCCTGATTCTTTCCGGATTTGTGACTGGTTACGTTCCAGGTTTTTTTTCTTTTTCTTTCCTGGTTCCTTCCGCAGTTGTGACTGGCTACGACCGTAGGTTTTTTATTTATTTTTTCTTTTTTTTTTCCTGGTTCCTTCCAGAGTTTTGACTGGCTACGTGCGTAGTTTTCACTTTCTTTTTGCTTGTTTCTTCCGGAGTTGTGAATGGTTACGTTCATAGTTTTTTTTATTTATTTTTCCATTTTTTCCTGGTTCCTTCCGGTTCTGTGACTGGATACGTTCGTAGTTTCCTTGTCCATTTTTTTTTCGTGGTTTCAGCTGGAGTTGTGCCTGGTTACGTACATAGTTTTTTTATTTATTTATTTTTTTCCTAGTCCCTTCCGGAGTTGTGACTGGCTACGTCCGTTTTTTTTTGTTCTTTTTTTTTCCTGGTTCTTTCCGGATTGTTGTTTGATTACGTTCTTGGTTTTTTTTTCTTTTTTTTTCCTGGTTTCTTCCGCAGTTTTGACTGGCTACGTGCGTAGTTTTCACTACATTTTTTTCCTGGTTCCTTCCGGAGCTGTGACTGGCTACGTCCGTAGTTTTTTTTTCCATTTTTTTTCGTGGTTTCTGCTGGAGTTGTGCCTGGTTACGTTCATAGTCTTTTTATTTATTTATTTTTTTCCTGGTTCCTTCCGAAGTTGTGACTGGCAACGTCCATAGTTTTTTTTATATACCTTTTCTTTTCCTTCTCCTGGTTCCTTCTGGAGTTGTGACTGCCTACGATCGTAGTTTTTTTTCCTTTTTTTTCCTGGTTCCTTCCGGAGTTGTGACTGGCTACGTCCGTAGTTTTTTATTCCTGGTTGTTTCCAGAGTTGTGCCTGGTTACGTCTGTAGTTTTTTTATTTTATTCTTCTTTTTTTTTACTGTTCCCTACCGGAGTTGTGACTGGCTACATCCGTAGTTTTTTATTCTTTATTTTTTCTGGTTCATTCCGGATTTGTGTTTGGTTTCGTTCGTGGTTTTTTTTTCTTTTTCTTTCCTGGTACCTTCCGCAGTTTTGACTGGCTACGTGCGTAGTTTTCATTTTCTTTTTTTTCTGGTTCCTTCCAGAGTTGTGCCTGGTTACGTTCATAGTTTTTTTTTATTTATTTTTCCCTTTCTTTCCTGGTTCCTTCCGGAGCTCTGACTGGCTACGTCCTTATTTTTTATTTCCATTTTTTGTCGTGGATTCTGCTGGAGTTGTGCCTGGTTACGTCCATAGTTTTGTTATCTATTTATTTTTTTCCTGGTTCCTTCCGGAGTTGTGACTGGCTATGTCCGCAGTTTTTTTATTTATTTTTTCTTCCTGGTTCCTTACGGAATTGTGCCTGATTACGTCCATAGTTTATTTATTTATTTATTTTTTTCCTGGTTCCTTCCGGAGTTGTGACTGGCTAAGTCCGTAGTTTTATAACTTATTTTTTCATCTTCTTTCCTGGTTCCTTCCGGAGTTTTGACTGCCTACGTTCGTAGTTTTTTTTTCCTTTTTTTTTCCTGGTTCCTTCCGGAGTTGTGACTGGCTACGTCCGTTGTTTTTTTATTTTCTTCTTCTTTTTTTTACTGGTCCCTTCCGGAGTTGTGACTGGCTATGTCCGTAGTTTTTTGTTCTCCTTTTTTCCTGGATCTTTCCGGATTTGTGTTTGGTTACGGTCGTGGTTTTTATTCATTTTTTTTCCTGGTTCCTTCCAGAGTTTTGACTGGCTACGTGCGTAGTTTTCATTTTCTTTTTTTTCTGGTTCCTTCCGGAGTTGTGCCTGGTTACGTTTATAGTTTTTTTTATTTATTTTTCCTTTTTTTCCTGGTTCTTTCCGGATTTGTGACTGGTTACGTTCCTGGTTATTTTTCTTTTTCTTTCCTGGTTCCTTCCGCAGTTGTGACTGGCTACGACCGTAGGTTTTTTATTTATTTTTTCTTTTTTTTTTCCTGGTTCCTTCCAGAGATTTGACTGGCTACGTGCGTAGTTTTCACTTTCTTTTTTTCCTGGTTCCTTCCGGAGTTGTGACTGGCAACGTCCATAGTTTTTTTTATATACATTTTCTTTTTTTTTTCCTGGTTCCTTCTGGAGTTGTGACTGCCTACGATCGTAGTTTTTTTTCCTTTTTTTTCCTTGTTCCCTACCGGAGTTGTGACTGGCTACGTCCGTAGTTTTTTGTTCTTTATTTTTCCTGGTTCTTTCCGGATTTGTGTTTGGTTTCGTTCATGGTTTTTTTTTCTTTTTCTTTCCTGGTTCCTTCCGCAGTTTTGACTGCTTACGTGCGTAGTTTACATTTTCTTTTTTTTCTGGTTCCTTCCGGAGTTGTGCCTGGTTACGTTCATAGTTTTTTTTATTTATTTTTCCCTTTCTTTCCTGGTTCCATCCGGAGCTCTGACTGGCTACGTCCGTATTTTTTTTTCCATTTTTTTTTCGTGGTTTCTGCTTGAGTTGTGCCTGGTTACGTCCATAGTTCTTTTATTTATTTGTTTTTTTCATGTTTCCTTCCGGAGTAGTGACTGGCTACGTCCGTAGTTTTTTTTTCCATTTTTTTTTTCGTGGTTTCTGCTGGAGTTGTGCCTGGTTACGTTCATAGTTTTTTTATTTATTTATTTTTTTCCTGGTTCCTTCCGGAGTTATGACTGGCTACGTCCGCAGTTTTTTTATTTATTTTTTCTTCTTTTTTCCTGGTTCCTTCCGGAGTTTTGACTGCCAACGTTCGCAGTTTTTTTTTCCTTTTTTTTCCTGGTTCCTTCCGGAGTTGTGACTGGTTATGTCCGTAGTTTTTGTTCTTCTTTTTTCCTGGTTCTTTCCGGATTTGTGTTTGGTTACGTTCGTGGTTTTTATTCATTTTTTTTCCTGGTTCCTTCCAGAGTTTTGACTGGCTACGTGCGTAGTTTTCATTTTCTTTTATTTCTGGTTCCTTCCGGAGTTGTGCCTGGTTACGTTCATAGTTTTTTTTATTTATTTTTCCTTTTTTTTCCTGGTTCCTTCCGGAGTTGTGACTGGCTACGTCCGTAGTTTTATGTTCTTTTTTTTACATGGTTCTTTCCGGATTTGTGACTGGTTACGTTCCAGGTTTTTTTTCTTTTTCTTTCCTGGTTCCTTCCGCAGTTGTGACTGGCTACGACCGTAGGTTTTTTATTTATTTTTTCTTTTTTTTTTCCTGGTTCCTTCCAGAGTTTGACTGGCTACGTGCGTAGTTTTCACTTTCTTTTTTTCCTGGTTCCTTCCGGAGTTGTGACTGGCAACGTCCATAGTTTTTTTTATATACATTTTCTTTTTTTTTTCCTGGTTCCTTCTGGAGTTGTGACTGCCTACGATCGTAGTTTTTTTTCCTTTTTTTTCCTTGTTCCCTACCGGAGTTGTGACTGGCTACTTCCGTAGTTTTTTGTTCTTTATTTTTCCTGGTTCTTTCCGGATTTGTGTTTGGTTTCGTTCATGGTTTTTTTTTCTTTTTCTTTCCTGGTTCCTTCCGCAGTTTTGACTGTTTACGTGCGTAGTTTACATTTTCTTTTTTTTCTGGTTCCTTCCGGAGTTGTGCCTGGTTACGTTCATAGTTTTTTTTATTTATTTTTCCCTTTCTTTCCTGGTTCCATCCGGAGCTCTGACTGGCTACGTCCGTATTTTTTTTTCCATTTTTTTTTCGTGGTTTCTGCTTGAGTTGTGCCAGGTTACGTCCATAGTTCTTCTATTTATTTGTTTTTTTCATGGTTCCTTCCGGAGTAGTGACTGGCTACGTCCGTAGTTTTTTTTTCCATTTTTTTTTTCGTGGTTTCTGCTGGAGTTTTGACTGGCTACGTGCGTAGTTTTCATTTTCTTTTATTTCTGGTTCCTTCCGGAGTTGTGCCTGGTTACGTTCATAGTTTTTTTTATTTATTTTTCCTTTTTTTTCCTGGTTCCTTCCGGAGTTGTGACTGGCTACGTCCGTAGTTTTATGTTCTTTTTTTTACCTGGTTCTTTCCGGATTTGTGACTGGTTACGTTCCAGGTTTTTTTTCTTTTTCTTTCCTGGTTCCTTCCGCAGTTGTGACTGGCTACGACCGTAGGTTTTTTATTTATTTTTTCTTTTTTTTTTCCTGGTTCCTTCCAGAGTTTTTACTGGCTACGTGCGTAGTTTTCACTTTCTTTTTTTCTTGTTTCTTCCGGAGTTGTGAATGGTTACGTTCATAGTTCTTTTTATTTATTTTTCCATTTTTTCCTGGTTCCTTCCGGTTCTGTGACTGGATACGTCCGTAGTTTCCTTTTCCATTTTTTTTTCGTGGTTTCAGCTGGAGTTGTGCCTGGTTACGTACATAGTTATTTTATTTATTTATTTTTTTCCTAGTTCCTTCCGGAGTTGTGACTGGCTACGTCCGTTGTTTTTTGTTCTTTTTTTTTCCTGGTTCTTTCCGGATTGTTGTTTGATTACGTTCTTGGTTTTTTTTTCTTTTTTTTTCCTGGTTTCTTCCGCAGTTTTGACTGGCTACGTGCGTAGTTTTCACTACATTTTTTTCCTGGTTCCTTCCGGAGCTGTGACTGGCTACGTCCGTAGTTTTTTTTTCCATTTTTTTTCGTGGTTTCTGCTGGAGTTGTGCCTGGTTACGTCCATAGTTTTGTTATCTATTTATTTATTTCCTGGTTCCTTCCGGAGTTATGACTGGCTACGTCCGCAGTTTTTTTATTTATTTTATTTTCCTGGTTCCTTTCGGAGTTGTGCCTGCTTACGTCCATAGTTTTTTTATTTATTTATTTTTTTCCTGGTTCCTTCCGAAGTTGTGACTGGCTACGTCCGCAGTTTTTTTATTTATTTTTTCTTCTTTTTTCCTGGTTCCTTCCGGAGTTTTGACTGCCAATGTTCGCAGTTTTTTTTTCCTTTTTTTTTCCTGGTTCCTTCCGGAATTGTGACTGGCTACGTCCGTTGTTTTTTTATTTTCTTCTTCTTTTTTTTACTGGTCCCTTCCGGAGTTGTGACTGGCTATGTCCGTAGTTTTTTGTTCTTCTTTTTTCCTGGTTCTTTCCGGATTTGTGTTTGGTTACGTTCGTGGTTTTTATTCAATTTTTTTTCCTGGTTCCTTCCAGAGTTTTGACTGGCTACGTGCGTAGTTTTCATTTTCTTTTTTTTCTGGTTCGTTCCGGAGTTGTGCCTGGTTACGTTCATAGTTTTTTTTATTTATTTTTCCTTTTTTTTCCTGGTTCCATCCGGAGTTGTGACTGGCTACGTCCGTAGTTTTTTGTTCTTTTTTTTCCTGATTCTTTCCGGATTTGTGACTGGTTACGTTCCAGGTTTTTTTTCTTCTTCTTTCCTGGTTCCTTCCGCAGTTGTGACTGGCTACGACCGTAGGTTTTTTATTTATTTTTTCTTTTTTTTTTCCTGGTTCCTTCCAGAGTTTTGACTGGCTACGTGCGTAGTTTTCACTTTCTTTTTGCTTGTTTCTTCCGGAGTTGTGAATGGTTACGTTCATAGTTTTTTTTATTTATTTTTCCATTTTTTCCTGGTTCCTTCCGGTTCTGTGACTGGATACGTTCGTAGTTTCCTTGTCCATTTTTTTTTCGTGGTTTCAGCTGGAGTTGTGCCTGGTTACGTACATAGTTTTTTTATTTATTTATTTTTTTCCTAGTCCCTTCCGGAGTTGTGACTGGCTACGTCCGTTGTTTTTTGTTCTTTTTTTTTCCTGGTTCTTTCCGGATTGTTGTTTGATTACGTTCTTGGTTTTTTTTTCTTTTTTTTTCCTGGTTTCTTCCGCAGTTTTGACTGGCTACGTGCGTAGTTTTCACTACATTTTTTTCCTGGTTCCTTCCGGAGCTGTGACTGGCTATGTCCGTAGTTTTTTTTTCCATTTTTTTTCGTGGTTTCTGCTGGAGTTGTGCCTGGTTACGTTCATAGTCTTTTTATTTATTTATTTTTTTCCTGGTTCCTTCCGAAGTTGTGACTGGCAACGTCCATAGTTTTTTTTATATACCTTTTCTTTTCCTTCTCCTGGTTCCTTCTGGAGTTGTGACTGCCTACGATCGTAGTTTTTTTTCCTTTTTTTTCCTGGTTCCTTCCGGAGTTGTGACTGGCTACGTCCGTAGTTTTTTATTCCTGGTTGTTTCCAGAGTTGTGCCTGGTTACGTCTGTAGTTTTTTTTATTTTATTCTTCTTTTTTTTTACTGTTCCCTACCGGAGTTGTGACTGGCTACGTCCGTAGTTTTTTATTCTTTATTTTTTCTGGTTCATTCCGGATTTGTGTTTGGTTTCGTTCGTGGTTTTTTTTTTCTTTTTCTTTCCTGGTTCCTTCCGCAGTTTTGACTGGCTACGTGCGTAGTTTTCATTTTCTTTTTTTTCTGGTTCCTTCCAGAGTTGTGCCTGGTTACGTTCATAGTTTTTTTTTTATTTATTTTTCCCTTTCTTTCCTGGTACCTTCCGGAGCTCTGACTGGCTACGTCCTTATTTTTTATTTCCATTTTTTGTCGTGAATTCTGCTGGAGTTGTGCCTGGTTACGTCCATAGTTTTGTTATCTATTTATTTTTTTCCTGGTTCCTTCCGGAGTTGTGACTGGCTATGTCCGCAGTTTTTTTATTTATTTTTTCTTCCTGGTTCCTTACGGAATTGTGCCTGATTACGTCCATAGTTTATTTATTTATTTATTTTTTTCCTGGTTCCTTCCGGAGTTGTGACTGGCTAAGTCCGTAGTTTTATAATTTATTTTTTCATCTTTTTTCCTGGTTCCTTCCGGAGTTTTGACTGCCTACGTTCGTAGTTTTTTTTTCCTTTTTTTTTTCCTGGTTCCTTCCGGAGTTGTGACTGGCTACGTCCGTTGTTTTTTTATTTTCTTCTTCTTTTTTTTACTGGTCCCTTCCGGAGTTGTGACTGGCTATGTCCGTAGTTTTTTGTTCTTCTTTTTTCCTGGATCTTTCCGGATTTGTGTTTGGTTACGGTCGTGGTTTTTATTCATTTTTTTTCCTGGTTCCTTCCAGAGTTTTGACTGGCTACGTGCGTAGTTTTCATTTTCTTTTTTTTCTGGTTCCTTCCGGAGTTGTGCCTGGTTACGTTTATAGTTTTTTTTTATTTATTTTTCCTTTTTTTCCTGGTTCTTTCCGGATTTGTGACTGGTTACGTTCCTGGTTATTTTTCTTTTTCTTTCCTGGTTCCTTCGCGCAGTTTGTGGACTGGCTACGACCGTAGGTTTTTTATTTATTTTTTCTTTTTTTTTTCCTGGTTCCTTCCAGAGATTTGACTGGCTACGTGCGTAGTTTTCACTTTCTTTTTTTCCTGGTTCCTTCCGGAGTTGTGACTGGCAACGTCCATAGTTTTTTTTTATATACATTTTCTTTTTTTTTTCCTGGTTCCTTCTGGAGTTGTGACTGCCTACGATCGTAGTTTTTTTTCCTTTTTTTTTTCCTTGTTCCCTACCGGAGTTGTGACTGGCTACGTCCGTAGTTTTTTGTTCTTTATTTTTCCTGGTTCTTTCCGGATTTGTGTTTGGTTTCGTTCATGGTTTTTTTTTCTTTTTCTTTCCTGGTTCCTTCCGCAGTTTTGACTGCTTACGTGCGTAGTTTACATTTTCTTTTTTTTCTGGTTCCTTCCGGAGTTGTGCCTGGTTACGTTCATAGTTTTTTTTATTTATTTTTCCCTTTCTTTCCTGGTTCCATCCGGAGCTCTGACTGGCTACGTCCGTATTTTTTTTTCCATTTTTTTTTCGTGGTTTCTGCTTGAGTTGTGCCTGGTTACGTCCATAGTTCTTGTTATTTATTTGTTTTTTTCATGTTTCCTTCCGGAGTAGTGACTGGCTACGTCCGTAGTTTTTTTTTCCATTTTTTTTTTCGTGGTTTCTGCTGGAGTTGTGCCTGGTTACGTTCATAGTTTTTTTATTTATTTATTTTTTTCCTGGTTCCTTCCGGAGTTATGACTGGCTACGTCCGCAGTTTTTTTATTTATTTTTTCTTCTTTTTTCCTGGTTCCTTCCGGAGTTTTGACTGCCAACGTTCGCAGTTTTTTTTTCCTTTTTTTTCCTGGTTCCTTCCGGAGTTGTGACTGGTTATGTCCGTAGTTTTTGTTCTTCTTTTTTCCTGGTTCTTTCCGGATTTGTGTTTGGTTACGTTCGTGGTTTTTATTCATTTTTTTTCCTGGTTCCTTCCAGAGTTTTGACTGGCTACGTGCGTAGTTTTCATTTTCTTTTATTTCTGGTTCCTTCCGGAGTTGTGCCTGGTTACGTTCATAGTTTTTTTTTATTTATTTTTCCTTTTTTTTTCCTGGTTCCTTCCGGAGTTGTGACTGGCTACGTCCGTAGTTTTATGTTCTTTTTTTTACCTGGTTCTTTCCGGATTTGTGACTGGTTACGTTCCAGGTTTTTTTTCTTTTTCTTTCCTGGTTCCTTCCGCAGTTGTGACTGGCTACGACCGTAGGTTTTTTATTTATTTTTTCTTTTTTTTTTCCTGGTTCCTTCCAGAGTTTGACTGGCTACGTGCGTAGTTTTCACTTTCTTTTTTTCTTGTTTCTTCCGGAGTTGTGAATGGTTACGTTCATAGTTCTTTTTATTTATTTTTCCATTTTTTCCTGGTTCCTTCCGGTTCTGTGACTGGATACGTCCGTAGTTTCCTTTTTCATTTTTTTTTTCGTGGTTTCAGCTGGAGTTGTGCCTGGTTACGTACATAGTTATTTTATTTATTTATTTTTTTCCTAATTCCTTCCGGAGTTGTGACTGGCTACGTCCGTAGTTTTTTATTCCTGGTTGTTTCCAGAGTTGTGCCTGGTTACGTCCGTAGTTTTTTTATTTTATTCTTCTTTTTTTTTACTGTTCCCTACCGGAGTTGTGACTGGCTACGTCCGTAGTTTTTTATTCTTTATTTTTCCTGGTTCATTCCGGATTTGTTTTTGGTTTCGTTCGTGGTTTTTTTTTCTTTTTCTTTCCTGGTTCCTTCCGCAGTTTTGACTGGCTACGTGCGTAGTTTTCATTTTCTATTTTTTCTGGTTCCTTCCAGAGTTGTGCCTGGTTACGTTCATAGTTTTTTTTTTATTTATTTTTTCCCTTTCTTTCCTGGTTCCTTCCGGAGCTCTGACTGGCTACGTCCTTATTTTTTATTTCCATTTTTTGTCGTGGATTCTGCTGGAGTTGTGCCTGGTTACGTCCATAGTTTTGTTATCTATTTATTTTTTTCCTGGTTCCTTCCGGAGTTGTGACTGGCTAGGTCCGCAGTTTTTTTATTTATTTTTTCTTCCTGGTTCCTTACGGAATTGTGCCTGGTTACGTCCATAGTTTATTTATTTATTTATTTTTTTCCTGGTTCCTTCCGGAGTTGTGACTGGCTAAGTCCGTAGTTTTATAATTTATTTTTTCATCTTTTTTCCTGGTTCCTTCCGGAGTTTTGACTGCCTACGTTCGTAGTTTTTTTTTCCTCTTTTTTTCCTGGTTCCTTCCGGAGTTGTGACTGGCTACGTCCGTTGTTTTTTTATTTTCTTCTTCTTTTTTTTTACTGGTCCCTTCCGGAGTTGTGACTGGCTATGTCCGAATTTTTTTGTTCTTCTTTTTTCCTGGTTCTTTCCGGATTTGTGTTTGGTTACGGTCGTGGTTTTTATTCATTTTTTTTCCTGGTTCCTTCCAGAGTTTTGACTGGCTACGTGCGTAGTTTTCATTTTCTTTTTTTTCTGGTTCCTTCCCGGAGTTGTGCCTGGTTACGTTTATAGTTTTTTTTTATTTATTTTTCCTTTTTTTCCTGGTTCTTTCCGGATTTGTGACTGGTTACGTTCCTGGTTATTTTTTCTTTTTCTTTCCTGGTTCCTTCCGCAGTTGTGACTGGCTACGACCGTAGGTTTTTTATTTATTTTTTCTTTTTTTTTCCTGGTTCCTTCCAGAGATTTGACTGGCTACGTGCGTAGTTTTCACTTTCTTTTTTTTCTTGTTTCTTCCGGAGTTGTGAATGGTTACGTTCATAGTTTTTTTTATTTATTTTTTCATTTTTTCCTGGTTCCTTCCGGTTCTGTGACTGGATACGTCTGTAGTTTCCTTTTCCATTTTTTTTTCGTGGTTTCAGCTGGAGTTGTGCCTGGTTACGTACATAGTTTTTTTATTTATTTATTTTTTTCCTAGTCCCTTCCGGAGTTGTGACTGGCTACGTCCGTAGTTTTTTGTTCTTTTTTTTTCCTGGTTCTTTCCGGATTTGTGTTTGGTTACGTTCGTGGTTTTTTTTTCTTTTTTTTTCCTGGTTCCTTCCGCAGTTTTGACTGGCTACGTGCGTAGTTTTCACTACATTTTTTTTCTGGTTCCTTCCGCAGTTTTGACTGGCTACGTGCGTAGTTTTCACTACATTTTTTTTCTGGTTCCTTCCGGAGTTGTGACTGGTTATGTCCGTAGTTTTTTCTGGTTCCTTCCGGAGTTGTGAATGGTTACGGCCGTAGTTTTTTCTGGTTCCTTCCGGAGTTGTGACTGATTACGTTTGTAGTTTTTTCTGGTTCCTTCCGGAGTTGTGACTGGTTACGTTTATAGTTTTTTCTGGTTCCTTCCGGAGTAGTGACTGGTTACGTTTGTAGTTTTTTCTGGTTCCTTCCGGAGTTGTGACTGGTTACGTCCGTAGTTTTTTCTGGTTCCTTCCGGAGTTGTGACTGGTTACGGCCGTAGTTTTTTCTGGTTCCTTCCGGAGTTGTGACTGGTTACGTTTGTAGTTTTTTCTGGTTCCTTCCGGAGTTGTGACTGGTTACGTTTATAGTTTTTTCTGGTTCCTTCCGGAGTAGTGGACTCGTTACGTTTGTAGTTTTTTCTGGTTCCTTCCGGAGTTGTGACTGGTTACGTTTGTAGTTTTTTCTGGTTCCTTCCGGAGTTGTGACTGGTTACGTTTGTAGTTTTTTCTGGTTCCTTCCGGAGTTGTGACTGGTTACGTTTGTAGTTTTTTCTGGTTCCTACCGGAGTAGTGACTGGTTACGTTTGTAGTTTTTTTTTTTTTTTTTTTTTTTTTTTTTTTTTTCTGGTTCCTTCCGGAGTTGTGACTGGTTACGTCCGTAGTTTTTTCTGGTTCCCTCCGGAGTTGTGACTGGTTACGTTTGTAGTTTTTTCTGGTTCCTTCTGGAGTTGTGACTGGTTACGTCCGTAGTTTTTCTGGTTCCTTCCGGAGTTG